>NW_007145437.1:124347-130701 GCF_000164805.1 Carlito syrichta
AAAAAAAAAAAAAAAAAAGTGAATCAGATGACAGCAAGCTCTATTTTCCCCAGTTT
Source organism: Carlito syrichta (assembly GCF_000164805.1). Classification (NCBI taxonomy): domain Eukaryota; kingdom Metazoa; phylum Chordata; class Mammalia; order Primates; family Tarsiidae; genus Carlito; species Carlito syrichta. Next base: position 124,404 of record NW_007145437.1, read on the forward strand.
CTCTTCTGAATCACGTATCTATATAATCAAGCCACAAGCAGCTACGTGGTTCTCCTCATCCCTTTCCTAGGGCGCTACTAAAAATTCCCAAATGAGTAAGATTGATGAAATATTTCTTTTTGTTTTTTTTGAGTTGGAATCTCACTCTGTCACCCAGGCTGGAGTGCAGTGGCACACTCATGGCCACCCCAGCATCGCCCTGCTGTGCTCTGACGATCCCAACGCCTCAGTCGTCCAAGTAGGGGGAACTACAGGCACGCGCTACCACGCCTGGCTAATTTTTTTAAATTGTAAAGATGTAGTCTTGCCAACTTGCCCAGGCTGATCTTGAACCCTCGGACTCGGGCAATCCATTCGCCTTGGCCTCCAAAAGTGCTGGGATTACTGGTCGGCTGACCGACCCCCCCACACACCTTTTTTAATTTTAAAGATGTGAGGTACAATTCAGGGTTAGGTATACAAATGTTCATTATGCAGGTACCCTTCTTGATGAGGTGTGCCCCTCCCTCTCCTGGCAGTTTCTCTCAACTGCCAATCCCACCCGCCCCCACCCCCGCAGTTTCCCACTACTGCCAATATTTCAATATCATTGTATTTCAGTTGCAAAATTTTATAGACTTACATGTAGCACTAGTCTCATTTTATTACAAGTCTCTCTCTTTTTTAACCTGCCTGGTTAATCACAAGTCTGCATATTCTACATCGATGAATTAACTTCTTTATTTTCTTTTTTAAATGTTTAAGTTGACTTTGCAATTGTACATATTTATGGATCATAATTTGATATCTCAATACATGTATATGTCGTATAATGATCAAATCAGAAGAGTCAGTTAATCTATCACCTCATGCATTTATCAATCTTTGTGGTGAGAACGTTCAAAAGTCTTTCCCCTGGCTATTTTGTAATATACCTTACTGTTAACCATAGTCACACTATGTGCAACACAACACCAGAACTTACTCCTCCAGTCTTATTATAACTTATACCTGCTGACCAATCTCCCTGGATCCTCACATTCCCATCCCCAGTCTCTGGTAATCATTCCACATTGATTAATTTAATTAGATTCTTTTTAAACATCATAGATTCACCCAGAAGCCTTTGGATTATAAACTGAATCTTAAAATGCTAGACAATGGAATAATTAATTCAACCACTCTAGTAAATTTTATACTTCTTTTATGTCTTTTAATTCTTATTTATACAACTCTGAAATAAAGTTGAGTAAGTATACTGAAATTAATACATAATTTCATTCTGAGTAAGAAGAAAGCAGTTCAACAAAGAAAATACATTTTGTCTTTCATCTCATTTTAGATTTATTAAAAAATCAAATGTAAATTTATTTTCAAAACTTGTAGTAGACTTCTAGAGCAAAGCTTAAAGGAGCTTGTGACTACAAATTAAAATAACAGAAAAATAACCAGCTATTTATTATTGGGTCAAATTCCACAATTGTAACAGATACTAAAATCTTCAGGTTTATTCGATCACCTACTAATTAAATTAAATAATCATTTTTCAAGTACCCATTATGCCAGATACTATTCATGGGTCATTGAATATCAACTAAATATCAATTAAATAGTATTGGCAAAATTAACATTTGATTGCTTTTATGTGACAGGCACTGTCTAATGCTAGTCTCATTTTACAGATAATAAAACTAAAACACAGAGTGGCTAAGTCAGTTGTCCAAGGCAACTTGAAAAGCAAAACTGGAATCTTGATAGAGGCATTGGGCATGGAAGCCTTCCCACAACTAGGCTCTTCTGTACTTAAACTAAACCCACTGCATTTTCTTTCTCACTCTTCAGTGATATCAGTATATAATGCTTTGGCTATACGGTTCTCTTTCATCAGTTTATGACTTTAGACTTCTCCTTTCTATTTTTCTTTCAGTCTTTTGTTGTTGGCTGAAGCATCCCTATTTTCAGGTCAGGTTACTATCCAAAACATCACAGAACCCTGATGCTGGATAGTGTCTTCATTGTCAGGTCCTATTTCTTCATTTTCCTTGAGGATCTTGGGGCCTCCACATGATAAGAAGCTTATGCCATTTGCAGATTTGTCTACTTGAGTCATCAGTGATTTGTCAGTTTGAGCAACAAGCTGAAGATACTCATCTTATTATTTGTCCTCTCGACAGTTTGTAGCCTTAGTATCTAAAACAATTCATATGTCAGGCAGGAATTGTTTCAGTCAGTATTCTTTAATGATTTCTCTAGAATATCATTTAATTTCCCAAGGGTTGAGATCATATTAGTCTCACATCTCAGACTAAGTCACATTTCTATTCTTAAAAAAAAAAAAAAAAAAAAGCAAGAGCTACTATAATCCCAAAGGTACACAAGCTTCAATAACAAAAAAAAGAACTTTCAGGGACTTGGTGGAAACACAATCATATCAAAAAGTAGACAATGCTTGATACTGTGAAACTTGGGAATTTTTAATCAATGAAAGTAGATCGACTTTTTGTTTTCACATAAAAAAAGTAAGTAATGTCAAATTAAATTGAGTCATAATTATGAAAAACATTGACGTTTAATACTGCCACAAACTTACAAATACTTTCCTTCCTTGGTTTTTATTCACTACTCTTTCTGTAAGAAATAAAAATGAGCTGGGCTCGGTGGCTCAGCCTGTAATCTCATGCTTTGGGAGGCTGAGATGAGTGGATTGCCTGAGCCCGCGGGTTTGAGACCCGCCAGGGCAATTTGGCGAGACCTCATCTCTACAATAAATCAAAAATTAGCCAGGCGTGGTAGCATACCCCTGTAGTTCCAGCTACTTGGAAGGCTGAGGTGGAAGGATCGCCGGAGCCCAGCAGGTCAAGGCTGCGGTGGCCGGGAGCAGCCACTGCACTCCAGTCTGGGCGACAGAGTGAGACTCCAACTCAAAAAAAAGAAAGAAAAATGGATATGTATATTTAAACATAATACTCTTTAATTTATTCTGAGAGTATGGGGTTAATACTTTTACTATACATTTTTATGGCAGGAGATAAAGAATCTGCATATGTTACCCTAACCCCACAATAATTCATTCGCGCCTATAAAAGTCAGTCTGCTAGGAAGTAGCAGGCACACGTACAGAATACATTTTTCCAGAGTCTTAAACCAATGTACACATTTACTTGTCTCCATGTCCACAAGGAAAGAGAGAAGTCATAAGATAATTCCTATAACTTCTTTCCTCTAAGTTACAGTAGTTCTAAAACTTGAGTGTATAAGAATTACCAAAATGCAGATTCCTGGGTTGCTTCAAAAGGTCAGGATTGAGGCCAGGATAATTGCATTTTATGTAGACAAATTATAGGAGTCATTAGATGTGTGGTATGATGGGTAAACTTTGAAGTTTTGAGTAAACTCAAGGGCAACTGCCGAACGAGAGAAGTAATTTACATTTTGAATATGTGTTTTCTTTTCTTACTATAATTGTTTCTCTTTTTAATATTTCAGGCTAGGGTGGAAATTTGAAAACAATTTTCTTTATAAAATTTTCCATCCCTACCCCAACCCCAACATTTGGAAGAAATGTCTGTTTTATGTTATTTTTGACACTTCTCATTTTTGTCCCTGATGGAAATTGGCAGTGAAAAAAAAAAGGAATTTTTCAAAATTCAATAATCAAATTAAATTTAACTGCTGTCCTAGACACAAGCAAGCCATTTTCAGGATTCTTTCTAAGTCATTCATTTTCTTAATGTTTGTTTCCAATACTCCTGTGTTGGAATGTTTATTTCTAGCTGGAATTAATAATTTAGAGATGTTTCCTAGTTCACTTCTAAAAAGTGGTCATCTTTGAAATTTAGCTCTTATACTTACGCCCAACTGTGGTCACATCCAAAAATAGATTTAGAGGTTTATTAAGTACTATAATTACTTCTTGATAATCTAGTACTCTTTATTATAACAATTAAAATTGAGAATATGGTTTTAAACTGTATTTTTTAATTCACAGAATATATTTGTTACTGAAATGTCAGTCACTTTATTGAAGTCTGCTGTAATTAATTGACTTACTGATACTGAGAAATCATCAAGCTGCTTTTAACACTTACAGACAATAGGTAAGTCTATGTCTGGTTCATCTGTGTGATCTACCCAGAATATTGTATACATATAGATTGTCAATAAATATATATATATAATTTTTGTTAAAGAGTATTAGAGACATGTAGACCAGAAATCATATTCTAAATCTTCCACTTATTTATTTTCTCAATCTAGGCAAATTCATTTTCTTCATCTGTAAAATATAAATTTTAAAAAGGAATAAAAAGGTATTCCTCTCATAGAGTTAGTTTGAAGAGTGAATGAGACAATGAATGTAGAGCAGTTCACATGGTACTGAACTAAGTGCTCAGTTGAAGTTGGCTACTAGTAAATGAAGGAGACATTATCAAACACTTTTTAAGTCGGGCTCAGTGGCTCAGCCTGTAATCCCGCGCCTTGGGAGGCTGAGGTGAGTGGATTCCCTGAGCCCGCGGGTTCGAGACCCGCCAGGGCAACTTGGTGAGACCTCATCTCTACAATAAATCAAAAACTAGCCGGGTGTGGTAGCACGCGCCTGTAGTTCCAGTTACTCGGAAGACTGAGGCAGAAGGATCACCGGAGCCCAGCAGGTAGATGCTGCGGTGGCCGGGAGCGGCCACTGCACTCCAGTCTGGGTGACAGAGTGAGACTTCAACTCAAAAAAATAAATAAATAAAAATAAAACATTTTCTAGGGTCACATGCACATTATAATGGCAAGCTAATAGAAACAACCCAAATATGTATCTAGAGGAGATTGGTTGGGAAAAAATTATACTATATATATATATATATATATATAGAGAGAGAGAGAGAGAGAGAGAGAGAGAGAGAGAGAGAGAATATATATTATATATGTATTATATGTATATATTATATATGTATATATGTATGTATTATATTTTATTTCAAGTCCTCCTCTGTAATTTGTATGTAATATTTATACAAAGGAATATTACAGCACCATGAAAGAGGATAAGAAAGTGCTCTACGTACTGCTATAAAATTCAATACAAGAAATGCTGTCATCTAAAATCCAAAACCAAACTCTCTCTCTCTCTCTCTCTCTCTCTCTCTATATATATATATATATATGGACATATATATATATCACAAAATAAATCAGACACACTTATCTTAAGGAGCTTGTTGTCTATAAGTGTTTAAAAAAACTTGACTGATTCTGAATAACAGTGTATACATATATATACATAGACCCCCCCCAAAAAAATCCAGAATTATGTTTTGAAGGGCTTCTTGTAGTACAGGCTACCCTCACTAGGTAAGTGTTCTAGGAACCCATCAGCATCAGTGTACCAGCTAGGGTTGTTGTGAGAGGCTGCATTTGGCTTCAGTGAATTTTCTTTGGGAAACTTTTTAAATTTAATTTAATTTAATTAATTTAATTTAATTTTAAAGATGGAGGGTACACTTCAGGATTAGGTAGATAAGTGGCCATTGTACAGGTAAAGTTTGGTCCTCCCTTTAGGAGATTCTTTCAGTGCATTTGTCCACTTCATGATGGGTGATTTATGAGTGTACCTGCCCACATTGCACTAAATGTTCAGCAATTGCTGACCAAAAGTAGCATGACTCACATGTCCCACCCTCTCTATTCACCCGATCTCTCCCCGAGTGACTTTTTTTGTTTCCTGGATGAAAAATTCCTCAAAGGAAAACATTTTGTCATTGTGGAAGAGGTGAAACAACGGTAGAAGCACTAAAAGGCATCAGAATCGAAGAATTCAAAACTGTTTTGAGCAGTGGAAAAAGTACCTCAATAGGTGTATTGCATCAAACAGAGAGTACTTTGAAAGTGACTGATGTTTAAACATGTAAGAGTAAATACACAATTTTTTAATAAATAAATTTCGGGTTTTTGGTTCCCTCTGCATATATATAGATGTATGTGTGTGTATAATTTGTACACATTTGCTTGTATATGTATAAAATATTTCTCTAAAGGTACACAAGAAAATGAAACTCTTTTGCCTGTGGAAGGAAATTGTATCTTGGACACAGAAGGAGGAGAATGTTTTTCCCCCGCTATTCATTTTTACAACTTTTAAATTTTGAAACAAAGAAATATATTATTATTAGCCAGTCTCTGTGGCTCACTCAGCCTGTAATCCCGCGCCTTTGGGAGACGGAGGTGAGTGGATTGCCTGAGCCCGCGGGTTCGAGACCCGCCTGGGCAGGCAAGATCTCATCTCTACAATAAATCAAAAAATCAGCCGGGTGTGGTATACTTGAGTGAG
>NW_007145437.1:130827-165410 GCF_000164805.1 Carlito syrichta
AAAAAAAAAAAAAAAAAAAAGAAGTATATTATTTACTCAAAACCTAAATATAATTAAAATTCTTGAGAATAACAAACAGAAAACAGCATTTAAACAAAGACTATAATGAGAAAAATAACAATTATTAAGAAAAACTATTTGTCATTCACGCAAACAAGACTCATAGATTGCAGAATGATTTCATAAGAAAATGAAAACTTTTAAAACATTTTTGTGCAAAGTATAATAAACTAATAAAAATTTTCTTTTATTTATGTTTCTAGGTTTATTTTCTGTTTCTTGTCCTGTAGTAGTAGTCTTTATATTTTCATGTGACAAACATCTTTGAAAAGATTCCTATATTTCGTCATTACTGTACTGTTATATTTAAATGACATATTGTTATATTTAAATGACATTAATATTTAACTGGTGAAAATAGACAAAGACTGTCCATGCATAAGAATTTTTTCTTTAGGCAGCTGCACTCCTTCTGCACCATTTTATTTGTAAATCATATAATTTTAAGGTATTTATGAACAAGGAATCAGTTTTTATAGAGTCCATTGTCAGAGTCCATTCAGAAATCACCACTTTATGTTTTCTCTAATATGTACTATACAAAAACAAGCAATTTGTTTAAAGATAATTATAGGAGGATGTTTCTTAATGATCATTAAGGAATAAATCAGCACTTGTTTTTATTTAAGAACAGAATAAACCAAAGCCACACAGCATGAATGAGTTTATACTGGAGACTTGTTAGAGAATTATAAATGAATTTGCTCTATTTCGCTTAGATGAAAACATTTAATTAAAAAATGCTCCATTTTTAAACAGTCATATACAGTTCATTCTACCCCCAAACTATAGAATATTCATTTTTCTCATCAACACATGGAACATTCTCCAAGACAGACCATATGCTAGTCAGCAATTCATGTTTCAATAAGTTAAAAAAAAAAAATAGAAACCATATCAAGCATCTTCTCAGACCATAGTGGAATAAAACCAAAAATTAGCTCTAAGAAGAACTTGCAAAACCAAATAAAAACATACAAGTTAATCTGTTTCTGAATGATCCTTGGGTCGACAGTGAAATCAAGATGGAGATTAAGAAATTCCTCAAAATAAATGATGACAATGAAACAAGTTATCAAAACCTCTCAGATACAGCTAAAGTTGTGCTTAGAGGAAAATTTATAACACTTAAGGCTTACATTAACATGACTAAAAGATCACATATAGACAACTCAATATCACACCAGAAAACACGCACAAACCAAACCCAAAGCTAGCAGAACAAAATAAAAAATGAAAATCAGAGCAGATCTAAATGGAATTAAAAACAAACAAAAAATATACAAAGGATCAATGAAACAAAAATTTGGTTCTTTGAAAAGATAAACAAAATTGATAGACCACTAGCTAGATTAATTAAGAAATGAAAAGAGAAGATTCAAATTAGCTCAATCAGAAGCAAAAATGGAGGCATTACAACTGACACAATGGAAATACAAAAGATTATCTGAGATTATTATAAACATCTCTTTGCCAACAAACTAGACAATCTAGAGGAAATGGATAAATTCTTGGGAAAATAGAGCCTTCCCCCCAACTTTGAATCAGGAAGAAATAGAAATTCTGAGCAGATCAATAATTAGTAGTCAGATTGAAACAATAATTAAAAATCTCCCAACAACAAAAAAGTCCAGGACCCAACAAATGCTACCAGACTTTCAAAGAAAAAGTGGTACCACTTTTACTGAAGTCATTCTCCCTAACTTCCACAAAGCAACTAATACCCTGATACTAAATCCAGGAAAAGACACAACAAAAAGAGAAAATTGTACACCAATATCCCTAATGAACACAGATGTGAAAATCCTCAATAAAATATTAGCAAACTAAATTCAACAGCACATAAAAAACATAATCCACCATGATCAAGAGTTTTATTCCAGAGATGAAAGGGTGATTCAACATACACAAGTCAGTAATGTGATCCACCACGTTAACAGAATTAAAAACAAAAATCATATGATCATTTCAATAGGTGTAGGAAAAACACCTGATAAAATCCAGCATCCCTTTATGATAAAATCCTTCATACAGGGAACATTTCTCAAAATAATAAAAGCCATATATGACAAACTCACAGCCAATCCCGAATGGAGAAAAGTTGAATGCATTCCTTCTCAGAACTTGAACAAGAAAAGAATGCCCACATTCACCATTCCTATTAGGCATAGTACTGGAAGTCCTTGCCAGAGCAATCAGGCAAGTGAAAGAAATAAAGGGTATTTAAACTGAAAAAGAAGAAATCAAACTGTCTCTGGTATGATCTTATATCTAGAAAACCCTAAAGATACCTCCAAAAGACTCCTGGACTTAATAAGTAAATTCAGTAAAGCTTCAGAATACAAAAGCAACACACACAAATCAGTAGCAGCACTATACACAAGCAGTGTCAAAGTTGAGAATCAAATCAATAATGCAATTCTATTTAAAATAGCAGCCAAAAAGCTAAAATATCTAGGAATATATTTAATCAAGGAGGTAAAAGATTTTCATAGCAAGAATTACAAAACACTGGCGAAAGAAATTGTTAAGGACAAACAAATGGAGAAACATCCCAAACTCATGGATTGGAAACATCAATATTTTAAAAATGACCATATTACCCAAGTAATCTACAGATTCAATGTAATCCCTGTCGAACTACCAATATCATTTTTCACAGAATTAGAAAAAGCAGTCCTAAAATTCATATGGAACCCCACCCCCCAAAAAGAGCCAGAATAGCCAAAGCAATCCTAAACAAAAAGAACAAAACAGGGGGAAATTATACTATCTGACTTCAAGGTATATCACAAGGCTGTAGTAACCAAAACAGCATAGTACTGGTAGAAGAGCAGACCCATGGACCAATGGAACACAATAGAGAATTCAAAAATAAGTCCAAATACTTACAACCAACTGATCTTTGGCAAAGCAGACAAAAACATACACTGAGGAGAGGACATTTTATTCAACAAATGGTGCTGAAAAGAATTGGATAGCTACATGCAGAAAATAGAATCTTGATCACTATTGCTCACCATATACAAAAACTAACTCAAGATGGATTAAAGAATTAACTGTCAGACCTGAAACCATAAAAATCCTGGAAGAAAACCTAGGAAAAATTCTGCTGTCATTGGTATAGGCAAAAAATTTATGGCTAGACCCCAAAAGCAAATGCAGCAAAAATAAATAAGTGGGGCTTAACTAAACTAAAAAACTTCTGCACAGCAAAAGAAATAATAAACAGAGCAAATAGACAACCTACAGAATGGGAGAAGACAGTGTCAAACTGTACATCTGTCCACAGACTAATATACAGAATCTGCAAAGAACTCAAATAAATCATCAAGATAAAAGTGAATGACCCCATTAAAAAGTGGATAAATGACATGAACAGTCATCTGTCAAAAGAAGATCTACAAATGGCAAAAAAAAGAAAAAAAGAAAAAAATGCTCAATGTCACTCATCATAAAGGAAATACAAATTAAAACCACAATGAGATACCACCTTACACTGGTCAAAATGATAATTATTTTTTTAAAAAATAGATGCTGGTGCATATGTGGTGAAAAGGGAATGCTCATACACTGTTGGTGGGAGTGTAAATTAGGACAACCTTTATGAAAATTGGTATGAGAATTTCTCAAAGAACTTAAAGAAGATCTACTACTTGATCCAGCAATTTCACTAAATATCTACCCAAAGGAACAGAGGTCGTTATATTAAAAGGACACCGGTACTCACATGTTCACCACAGCACAATTCACAATTTTAAAAATGAATGGAAAAAATAAGTTCAATACTATTAATTAAATAATCTTTAATTATAGGTTTCTGTGTGGAAAGAGAAACTGCTGTTCATATACATACAAAGACTTTGTACTCATTTTAAAAAATACGGTATACTAAATCAATTGTCTTATGTATGTCTTGATTTGTTTCAGGAAGCAGCTTAATCAATTCTGTGTTGATTTAGTTCTAAAAACATTACAGGATGGAGGAAGATCTCTTAGGCAAGATACAAGTATAATCCAGAGGGTTTTACATTTGACTATATCATGTTAACAAATTTCTATATTAAAAAGTGTGCTAACTGGGCTTGGTGGCTCAGCCTGTAATCCCGCGCTTTGGGAGGCTGAGGTGAGTGGATTGCCTGAGTCCGTGGGTTCGAAACCCACCTGGCCAACTTGGCGAGACCTCATCTCTACAATAAATCAAAAAGTTAGCCAAGCATGGTAGCATGCACCTGTAGTTCCAGCTACTTGGAAGGCTAAGTGGAAGGATTGCCGGAGCCCAGCAGGCTGAGGCTGTAGTGGCCAGGAGAGTGCCACTGCACTCCAGTCTGGGTGACGGTGAGACTTCAACTCCAAAAAATAAATAAATAAATAAAAAGTGTGCAAAAGTCAAAGTTAAAATATAAAAGTATATTAATCCATATAAAGTCCTTAGAAGCACGCCTGTCACATTGTAAGACTCAATATATGTTGATATTGTCAGGTAAATTTTTTGGCAATGAAATCAGAAATATACCTCATAGGAGGGCAAAATCATATCATTCTTCAATACTACTTAATTGAACTATGCATTCGAAAAAGTACACAAATCCTGTGTACTGATTTCCATAAAGTGAGCATGCCTGCTTAGATCCAGACATTGTTGAATTTCAGAAGCCTCCTCATGCACCCACCCAGTTTTTATTCCCTGTCTACTTCCCAGAGCTAGCCACTATCTTAACTTCTAATGTAGCTCAGTTTTGCTTAGATTTGAATTCTATATAAATGGAATCACACAGTATGTATTCACATTAGTTTAGTATTCATGTACAAATTTACCAAAAACTTGGCAGCTTAAAACAACACAATTTATTATTTTGCATTTTCCATGGGTCAGGAGTCCTGCATGGCATGACTGAACTCCCTGCTCAGGAGTGGGAATCTGTTTGGAATTATAGATTCTACCACTGACCTACATCAAGATTAAAAAACTGCTCCAGGAACCCATAGAGCTTTGCCAGAAATAAGAGCATTCATTTGAGGTCAAATCTATTATAAGGTGGAGCAGTATTTTTTTTAGAACAGTATTAGAGCAGCCTTTTTATAGACAATCAATTGTATACATACATATATAGGAAAAAATTCTGAAAGACTTTAATATTGACCCAAATTTTCCACTGGCATACCCTTTCCAGTTTTCTCACAACCCTATAAGTTGTGGGTAACTAATAACAATGCAAAGATTCTTCCCCATAGAAATGCAAATTCATTTTATTGGGAAAAATGGAATTAATTATTGCTTGTTAACAGGCCCATTGTGCATCTATTTGGAAATTTATTTCAGCATTCCTTATTTCAATATTCCTTATTGTCTACATATGTAAATTATTTGAATTTTCCACTGAAACTGACTGTAGCATCTTACTGATTTCATCAGATAGTGAATTAAACAAAATCTTTGATATGTGTTCATTTTATATTTGTATGAGTCATAATTTTGTCTTTTAAAAAATCTATTATTTAAGGTAATTGATAATACTTCGATTCTTGTGTATCTTATGTATGCCTATTTTATAGAAGCTATAACAAATTTACTATTTAAGTACATTCTAAGATTTGTGGGTAGACAGTTTGGGCATAAGATACATTTTTAATCATTTATATGATTTATTTGATTATATTTCCTTGGTCAGGAGTGGAATTTACCTTTATGCTTCTATTCTGAAGGACAACAGAGTCTAGTTTAAAATGTTTATCCATACATAATGCAGGAAAATATGCACTTAATCATATCACTGATTCCCTGACTCTTTTAAGCAATTTCTCATTATTGTGATAAAGCCTGAGGTTTTTAACTGGCCCTGCTCCTCCTCTTCTGAAAGTCTTCCACACTCCAGAAATGCAGGTCTTTTTCAATCTCTCAAACACAACATGCATATTCCTGAATCTAGATCTTTGCATGTGCTATTGGTACTGTCAGAAAAGTCATTCTCTACTACCTACAATTCTCCTTTTTAGTCGTTCCCATCTTGTTTTCTTTTCTTCCCTATACTTTCTTTTCCTTTCCATTCCCTTTCTTTCCTTCCCATCCTCCCTTCTCACTGCTTTATTAATTGCTATTCAACTTTTATATTTCAACTCAAATTTCTCTTTCTCATGCAAAATTACCCTCAGAATAAATCAAGTCACTTTGCAGGCTGAGCATCAGCTTTCCTTGCTTCTTGCAATTTAGCATAGTTTGTCATAATTGGGTATTAAATTTTTGCTAACTTAGTTTTTTGGTTTTTTCAGTGAGGTCCAGAACTGGTTCACTCACCTGTGTATTTGCAACTTCTGGTTAAAAAAAAAAAGACGTGGACACTAAACAGCATGATGCTAAACAGCTCATGGGTCAATATAGAAATCAAAGCAGGAATTATAAGATTTCTGGAAACAAATGAAAATAAAAAAACATCTTACCAAAACCTCTGCGATACCATGAAAGCAGTACTGAGAGGAAAATTCACTTCTTTTTTAATACAAATCGAGAAAATGGAAATATCACAATTTAACAGACTAACAAATCACCTAAGCGAGGTAGAAGAAAAGACCACCAAAACCCTAACTTCAGCAGAAGAATCCAAATCACCAAAGTAAAAGCCAAAGTAAAAAACAGGACAGAGAAGACAAAAATATAGAAAAACCAGTGGAAAAAAAGCTGGTTCTTGGAAAGGATAAACAAGATTGACGGACCTCTAGCCAGATTGACCAAGAAAAAGAGAGAAAAATCGGCCAGGCTTGGTGGCTCAGCCTGTAATCCCGCGCCTTTGGGAGGCTGAGGTGAGTGGATTGCCTGAGCCCGCGGGTTCGAGACCTGCCAGGGCAGGTGAGACCTCATCTCTACAGCAAAATCAAAAAATTAGCCAGGCATGGTAGTGCGTGCCTATAATTCCGGCTACTCAGAAGGCTGAGACGGAAGGATCGCTGGAGCCCAGCAGGTTGAGACTGCAGTGGCCGGGAGCAGCCACTGCACTCCAGTCTGGGTGACAGAGTGAGACTCCAACTCAAAAAAAAAAAAAGAGAGAGAGAAAAATCCCAAATAAGCACAATCAGGAATGCAAAGGATCAAATCATAACATATTTGACACAAAAGAAATACAAAAAATTACCAGATATTACTATGCATACCTGTATGGAAACAAACTCAAAAACCTAAATGAAATGGAAGACTTTCTGACATCACACAACCTTCCCAGGTTGAAAAAAGAAGAAATTGAGACATTAAATAGACCAATAACAACCGAGGAAATTGACTCTATCATAAGAAAACTACCTACAAAAAAAAGGTCCAGGACCAGATGGCTTTCCAACAGAGTTCTACAAAACATACAAGGAGTAGCTGATGCCAATCCTATTGAAAGTATTCCAAGCACCCAAGAAAGATAGAAGTCTCCCCAAATCATTTTGTGAAGCTAACATCACACTAATACCAAAACTGGGTAAAGATCCAACAAAGAAAGAGAACTACAAGTCAATATCCCTGATGAACACAGGTGCAAAAATATTCAATAAGATTCTAGCAAATCTGATCCAATGACATCTCAAAAATCATCCACCATGACCAAGTAGACTTTATCCCTAGGATGGTTGAACATCTGCAAGACCATAAATATAATTAAATACATCAACAGATGTAAAAATAGGAATCACATGATTATATCATTAGACACAGTAAAAACTTTCTATAAAATTCAGCATCTCTTCTTGAAAAAAAACCCTTGAACACCTAGGCATAGAGGGAACATACTTCAAAATAGTAAGAGCCATCTACAATAAACCCACAGCCAACATATTGCTAAAAGGACAAATTAAAAGCATTTCCCCTGAAAACCAGAAAAAGACAAGGCTACCCACTTGCACTCCTCCTTTTCAACACAGTGTTAGAAGTACTAGCTAGAGCAACCAGACAAGAAAAGGAAATCAGGGGTATCCAAATAGGAAAAGAGGAAGTCACATTGTCCCTCTTTGCTGATGCTATGATTCTATACCTTGAAAATTGAAGAGAATCTGTCAAAAACCTTCTTGCACTGATAAAAGATTTTGGCAAAGTCTCGGCATACAAAATCAACACGCAAAAGACAGTTACATTCTTATACCAACAACAAACAAGCAGAGAACCAAATAAAAAAGACAATCCCACTCACAATAGAAACAAAACAAAAACAAAAAACCTTGGCATCTTCCTAACCAGAGAAGCAAAAGACCTTTACAACAAAAATTACAAAACACTGCTCAAAGAAATCAAAGACGACACAAACAATGGAATAATATTCCATGCTCATGGATTGGAAAAATCAACATTGTTAAGATGTCCATTCTACCCAAGGCAATCTACAGATTTAACACAATATCCATTAAATTACCAACATCATTCTTCTCAGACCTGGAAACGACAATATAGAAATTCATATGGAAATATAAATGTTCATGAATAGCCAAAACAATTCTAGTAAAAGAAACAAAGTGGGAGGTATCACACTTTCAGACTTTAAACTTTATTATAAGCGAACAATAATCAAAACAGCCTGGTATCAGTACAAGAACAGGCATATAGAACAATGGAACAGGATAGAGATTCTGGAAGCAAGACTTCATTTTCTCAACCAACTCATCTTTGACAAAACCTCCACTGACAACCACTGGGGAGAGGAGAACTTATTCAGTAAATGATGCTGGGAAAACTAGCTAACCACATGCAGAAGATTAAAATAAGATTCTTAACTATCACCATACACAGAGTCAACTCCAAATGGATCAAAGACCTAAATGTAAAACTTCAAACTATAAGAACCTTAGAAAATGCAGGAGACATCCTTATGGAAATTGGAACTGGAAAGCAATTCCTGATCAAAACCCCAAATGTCTGTGTCATAGAGATAAGATTGACAAGTGGGACCTCATCAAACTGAAAAGCTTCTGCAAAACAAAAGAAACCATCAAGAGAGCAGGGAGAAAGCCCACAGAATAGGAAAACGTATTTGCCAACTGCGTATCTGACAAAGGCCTAACATCTTGGATCTACAAGGAGCTCAAACATGCCAAAAGGAAAAAAACAAACTATGCTTTGAAAAAGTGGGCAAAAGATATGATTAGACACTTTGCAAAAGAAGATATGCAAGCAACCAACGATACATGAAAAAATGCTCAGCTTCACTAATCTTCAAAGAAATGCAAATCAAAACTATACTGAGATTCCACTTAACTCCAGTCAGGATGGCCATCATCAATAACTCAAAAAACAACAGATGCCGGAGAGAATGTGGTAAAAAGAGAACACTTCTACACTGTTGGTGGGAGTGTAAACTAGTACAACCTCTGTGGAAAATTGTGTGGTGATTCCTAAGAGATCTAAAAATTGACCTTGCATATGACTCAACAATTCCCCAGAGGAACTCAAATCACTCTGTAAAAAAGATACCTCCACACGTATGTGTACTGCAGCATTATTACAATAGTAAAAACATGGAACCAACTATGCTGCCCATCAAACATGGATTGAATTAAAAAAAAATGTGGTACCTAAGCACGATGGAATATTACGTAGCCATAAAGGACAAAATTTGAACTTCACAGCAACTTGGATGGTTTTAGAGTCTGTAATACTTAGTGATCTATCACAGAAACAAAGAACTGAGTACCACACATTCTCACTCATAAGCAGACCCTGAACAATTATCATAATACTATAAAAAAGGGATTGGCAGTAGTGGGAAACTGCCGGGGGTGGGGGGCACACTTCATCAATAAGAGTACCTGATCTCAAACCAGGCAAAGTGGGAACCAAAGTGAGGCCCAAACTTTACCTCTTCAATGACCATTTGTATATCTAATCCGAATTGTACCCCACATCCTTAAAATAATAAATAACTAAATAAAAATTTAACATAGTTTGTGCTCTAAACACTCAGCTACATTGGCATCTCACTGTCCTTTTCTGTGTGATCGAATGTATGAAATTGTCATCATTCAACTATTTCATGTACCAATAATCACAATGTATAAAAACCAAATAAGATCTTTCCACCTATGGTTACCTCATTGTGCAAATGAATCTTGTAAGTGACTTTTCTGTGTGAATATTGTGTAGCACTTGTGAAGAGTGATTTGGAGCCTGGTTTTAAATTCAGTCCCTGTGTGACCATGTGTGATATAATTTGGGGAAAAGTTTTAAAATTTCTCTGCCTTATCTTTCTCATTTATAAAATTGAAACAATATAAGTGCTTTTTAAAAAAGTAGTTATGAAAATTAAGTAAATTAATATATTTAAATAGTGAATATATTTAAATTGCGCTTAGCGCAGAGTAATGTTAGTAATTATTTTTAAGCTATTTTACTGATCTGATTTAATAAGAAATTTACAATGTTCAAAAAAGAAAAGGGAAATATCTAGCTTCCAAATATTCATTACCCATAAGGTGGTCACTGACAGCTGTGAGTGGCAGGACGATGCAGATCTTTCCTTTTGGAGGAAACAACTATGACAACGTTATAATCACATTCATAACTGATTATTTAATTTATTTATTTTTTAAGTTTAACCTGTTATTACAATTGATACATGTATAATGATAAAAAAGAAAGGATTGCTAATATACATAAAACATATATAAATGTCAAAAATCATGTTAAACATTAGAAGGCAGATAAAGCAATATATACTGTATGTTTCTAGGGAAATGACTTTTAAAAAATTTTATTTTAAAGATGTGGTGTACAATTAAGGGTTAGTTATACAAATGGTAATTGTACAGGTAAAGTTTGGGGCTCACTTTGGTCCCCACTTCACCTGGTTTGGGATTAGGTACTCTTACTGATGAAGTGTCTCCCCTCAGAGTTTCCCACTACTGCCAATCCTTTTCTTATATGTAGTATGATAATTGTTCAGGGTCTGCCTATGAGTGAGAACATGTGGTACTCAGTTCTTTGTTTCTATGATCATAACTGATTATTTTAGCAACAACACTTTCCCATATGGTAGGAAGAGAAGGGAAAGAAATGAACTCTCTGCCGTAATTTATATCATGTAGTTGATAAAACATAGAAACAGCAAGACCCCCCTCCTGAAGCCCTTGTATTTAGAATCTAGATGGTCTTGGATTAGTTTAGGCTCTTTTTGATGTACTTAAAGTACAATTGCATGGTGGAGTCAGAAGGAACCTAAGAGTAAGCCTCGTAAACGGACAGTTTTCCTAATGTGTTCTCCAGATCACTAACAATGCAGAAATATACAGAATATTCAGATAAATTTAGAAAGTATTATATTCCTTCTTGACAATTCTAAAAAGCATTCATATATTAAAGCTCTTAGAAGTTCTAGCAAAGAGACATATTTGACTTTAAGTCAATCATTTCCAAATTTATTATACTACAATAACTTTTAAAAATTGAGGTAAAATAAATGTACATAATTTACCATTTTTTTACCATTTTTAAGTATATAGCTCAGTGGTAACAAATACATTTATATTACTTTTTATTTCCCTTCAGCTTCCCCTTCTTCTTCCCTTCTTTTGGTAACCAACAATCTACTCTCTATTTTCATGAGAACTACTTCTTTAATTCCCACATATGAGTGAGAACGTGATATTTGTCTTTCTGTTCCTTGCTTATTTCACTTAACATAATGGCCTCTAATTCTATGTATGTTGCTGCAAATGGCAGGACTTCTTTCCTTTTATAGTTGAATAATAATACACCATTATCTATTATACAATCTTTTCTTCATTCATTCATTCATGGACACTTAGGTTGATTCCATATTTTGGCTATTATGCATTATGCTGCAATAAACATGGGATTACAGATATCTCTTTGATATATTGATTTCCCTTTTTTTTTGTATATATGCCCAGTAGTAGAATTGTTATATCATATGGAAGTTCTATGTTTATTTTTTTGCAGAATCACCACACAGTTCTCCATAGTGACTGTACTAATTTACATTTCCACCAACAGTGCATAAAGTTTACCTTTTCTCTACATTCTCACCAGCACCAGTTATTGTGTATCTTTTTGATAAAAGTTATTTTAATGGGAGTGAGATGATATTGCACTGTGGTTTGTATTTCCTTTTCTCTGATGATTGGTGCTGTTGATTTTTTTTCCATATACTTGGACATTTACATGCCTTCTTTTGAAAAATATCTGTTTAGATCCTTTTCCCATTTTTAATTAAATTATTTATTTTTTCTATTGAATTGTTTGGGTTCCTATAAATTCTGGTTATTCATTCCTTGTCAAATGGATAGTTTGTAAATATTTTCTCCCAGTCTGTGGGTGGTCTATTCACTTTGTTGATTGTTTCCTTTGCTGCACAGAAGTTTTTTAGCTTTGTGTAATCCCAAATATCTATTTTTGCTTTAGGAGCCTTTGCTTTTGAGGTCTTACTCAAGAAAACTTTGCCCAGACCAATGTCCTGGAATAGTCTTCCATAGTTTACTTCTAGTGGTTTTATGTTTTCTAGATTTAAGTCTTTAGTATATTTTATTTGATTTTTGTGTGGTGAAAAGTAGGGGTCTTGTTTTACTTTTCTTCATATAGTTATTCAGTTCTCCTAGCACCATTTATTGAAAAGACTGTCATTTCCCTATTGTAAATTCTTAGCACCTTAGTTGGAAATGAGTTGGCTGTAAATGTATAAATTTAATTTTGGGCTCTCTATTCTATTCCACTGGTCTGTGTGTCTTTTTAATGCCAGAACCATACTGCTTTGGTTATTATACATTTGTAATAAGTTTTGAAGTCAGGTGGTGTGGTGCCTTTAATTTTGTTCTTTTTGCTCAGAATTGCTTTGACTATTCAGGGTCTTTTGTGGTTCCATACAAATTTTAGAATAGTTTTTCATTTTTTCATGACCTATTCTATTTCTTTCACCAAAGTTTGATAGTTTTCCTTGAACAGATCTTTTATTTATTTGGTTAGATTGATCCTAAGTATTTTGTAACTATTATAAATGGGATCACTTTATTTCTTTTCCAGATTGTTCATTGTTGGTATATATAAATGCTACTGATTTTTGTACATTAATTTTGTATCCTACAACTTTAATGAAATTGTGTATCAGTTTTAACAGTTTTTTGGTAGAGCCTTTCTGTGTATAAGATCATGTCATCTGTAAACAAGGCTAATTAAAATTATTGTTTTCCAATTTGTATGTCCTTTATTTCTTTTTCTTGGCTAATTGGTATGGCCAGGACTTCTGCTACTATGTGAATAATGGCAGTGAAAGAGGACACCCTTGCTTTGTTCCAGTCTTTGGAATAAAGGCCTTCAATTTTTTTCCCCATTCAGTACTATATTAGCTGTCAGTTTGTCATATATTGTCTTTATTATTTATTATGGTCATATATGGTCTTTATTATCTATACCCATTTTGATGAGGGTTTTTACCATAAAGAAATGTTAAATTTTATCAAATGCTTTTTCAACATATCTTGAAATAATCATATTGTTTTTGACTCTGTTAATGTGGTATATTCTGTTTATTGATTTGCATATGTTGAATCATCTTTGTATCCCAAGGATAAATCCCATTTGATCATAGTGAATACTCTTTTTAAAGCATTGTTGAATTCGGTTTGCCAGTATTTTGGTAAAGATTTTTGAACCAGTGACACTGGCCTGTTGTTTTCTTGTTTCTTTTCTTTTCTTTTTTGTTGTTGTTATTTCTTTGTTAGATTTGGTATCAGGGTAATGCTGGCCTCATAAAAGGAGTTTGGAAGTATCCCCTCCTCTTCATGTTTTTTTGTTTTGTTTTTTTTTGAGTTGGAGTCTCCCTCTGTCACCCAGACTGGAGTGCAGTGGCCGCCCCCGGCCATCACAGCCTCAACCTCCTAGGCTCCGGCGATCCGTCCGCCTCAGCCTTCCAAGTAGCCAGAATTAGAGGCATGCGCTACCACGCCCGGCTGATTTTTTGATTCATTGTAGAGATGAGGTCTCGCTGCCCAGGCAGGTCTCAAACCCGCGGGCTCAAGCAATCCACTCACCTCAGCCTCCCAAAGGCGCGGGATTACAGGCTGAGCCACTAAGCCCGGCTCTCTTCATGTTTTTTGAAGAGTTTGAATAGAATTGGTATTAATTCTTCTTTAAGTGCTTGGTAGAATTCAACAGTGAATCTATCAGGTCCTGGGCTTTCCTTTGATAGAAGACTTTTTAGTATGGCTATGATCTCATTACTCATTATTGGTTTGTTGAGGTTTTCTACTTCTTCATGGTTTAATCTCGGTAGGTTAGGTTGTGTATATCCTGGAGTTTATCATCTCTTCTAGGTTTTCCAATTTGGTGGTATATAATATAATTATACTGTATTATATTATAAATGCTATACAATATATTGTCTGACTGAAGCTGCACCTTTATCATTATATAGTGACCTTTCTGTCTATTTTTTTTAAGTCTTTTAGTCGTAGTCCTTGTCATCTAACACAAATACAGCTACCCCTGTGCTTTTTTGGTTTCTAGTTGCATGAAATATCTCTTTCCATCCCTTTACTTTCAATTCATGTGTGTCTTTACAGGTGATGTGTGTTTCTTGAAGGCATCATTTAGTTATGTCTTGTTTTTTTAACCATTCGTCCACTCTATGTCTCTTAATTGGAGAATTGAGACCATTTACCTTCAGTGTTATTATTTGATAAGGACTTACTACTGCCAATTTGTTTCCTGTTTTCTGGTTGTTTGATAGTCCTCTCTTTTTTTTTCTCCTTCATTAATTCATTAATATCTTCTTTGTGATTAAGTGATTATCTCTGGCAGGAGGCTTTAATTTTTTTGCTTTGTATTTTTAGTGGATCTATTATAGATTTTTGTCCTGCAATTACCAGGAGGCTTATAAAAATTATTTTATAGATATAACATAACTCTTTTTAAAAAAAATGCATTGTGCCTACAAACACTTTGAGAAACCAGTGTTCCATTAAACATATTTTGGAAAAGAAACCCTAGTTTGGCCTTTTACATTAGAAATTACATATAATTCAATTAGAAAGAAAAATCCATATCACAGTCAAAGATAATTTATGAAAAGAAACATAAAATTATGATTTTTTTTGCCAGCTACACAGATACACAAGTGTACCCCTTTATATTCCAGCCTATGATACATTTATAATAAATACTTTCAAAGTACAAGTCCAAACTTCAAACTCAAAAATATTGCTGCAATTACATATACCTATTTACATTCAATACGGGCTAAGGCTGGAATATAAGGCAGAATATGAAGGTTAAACTAGAGGAGATAGTATACTCTAGAGCAAGCATACATAGAGAAAAAAATGTAATTTAAAAATCTAGAATATTAAAAAAATCAGCATAGATAAGGAAATTTTTCTTATATGGTTCTTAATTATGATTCCGAATAATGCAACCTGGAACTCATTGCTACTTCTTTTCTTTCTTTCTTTTTTTTTGAGTTGGAGTCTCACTTTGTCACCCAGACATGAGTGTAATGGCATTCCCGTTCACTGCAGCCTCGACCTGCTGGTCTCCGGCAATCCTTTCGCTTCAGCCTTTCAAGTAGCTGGAACTACAGGCTAGTTGATTTTTGCTTTATTGTAGAGACGAGGTCTCGCCAAGTTGCCCGGGTGGGTCTCGAAACCTCAGACTCAGGCAATCCACTGGCCTCGACCTCTCAAAGTGCTGGGATTACAGGCTGAGCCACCGAGCCCAGCCGCTACTTATTTTCATTGTTTGGAAGATTTCCCTAAAAATAAAACTGCAAACTATGTATATTTCACATTTGGCTATGTTGTCATGGGTTACTCTATAATTATAGCACTTACTAATTAATTAAAAATTTGCCATACCTGTATGACTTTATGTACATTATTATTATTATCATTTTGAGACAAAGTCTCATTCTGTCACTCAGGCTAGAGTACAGTGGCACAATCATGGCTCATTGAAGCCTCGATCTCTTGGGTTCAGGTAATCCTCCCACCTCAGCCTCCAAAGTAGCTGGAACTACAGGCACTTGCCACCACGACCAGCTAATTTTTCTATTTTTGTAGAGATGAGGGTCTCACCTTGTTTCCCAGGGTGATCTCAAACCCCTGGCCTCAAAAAATCCTCCCTCTTCAGCTTTCTAAGGTGCTGGGATTATAGGCATGGGTCATTGTGCCCAGCCTGTAAACGCTTTATAATTAAATGTATTTGAAAGTTTTATTACTTCAATGCTTTGGGCTAGAGAAATTTAATTTTTTTATAAAAGGAAAAATATAAAAAGGCCTTTTAAAAGAAAATATTTGCTAACCTCCAAACATTTGTTTTTACTGAATGCAGGTATCATGAGTCTTCAGGTGGAGTGCATTTAGTTTGAGAAGTCTACTAATGACATGTGGCAAAGACTACAAATTGTCCACTATTTACTCTTGTTTAAGACATTAACTGCTCACTAAATATTCTTCCTCTCATTGTGTAATGCTATTTGTTACTGACAAGTAGCTGCACACTCAGGAATTTCATTTCTTAACAAAGTTTTAAATATGAGGCTATACCATTAGGTCTGAACAACAGAATGTGACATGTGGTGCTATGTGTCACTTCCATGCCAAGTGTCTTTCTTTCTCTGGACTCCCATGTCATCCCATCAGACAACTTTTCACGTTATAAGCTGTATGTGATAATTTATAACACAGATATTCATGCTGCTTTTCAGCATTTGCTATCTATAATTGTTTCTTGACTGTTCTGTGTGTTTAAAAGATAATTTTTTTAAAAAAAAGAAGGTAAAATTGTGACTTCCATGCAAATATAAAATTGCACACTTGATAAAGATTTCCTTTTATTCATTCAGTGAAAAAAAAATACAGATGATATAATCCATTCAAATGAAAAGTCAAAAAAGCAAAAATGTATTTGAAGTAAAGAAAATGCTGAAATCAATTGAAAATGATGGAAGCACTCTTTTGGCAGGAAAGAAAAGGAAAGTTGAAAAAGTCAATTGAATTTCTACCTGACAGGAGAGAATTTACATTTTATCAGTAACTATGACTTAAGAATTATAAAATAGCTCAAGACAATGAAAGGCTAGAATCAAATAACCTGGAAGGATGTTTTATATTTAGATGGTGTTACAGTTTTCCATCGAATGTATGTGGAAAGAGATGAATCAAAGCCAATTCTGTTTAATGCCCTTATTTAAGCCAAGTAACAATAGCTTACACTAATATGTTTTTTAAAATGTACTTTAACTTGCCTTTATTTTAAATGTATTATCTTATTATTAGATGCATACATACATATTACTAAAGTAACATAACATACTAAAGTAACATACGTATTACTACATTACAAGTTTTTAAAAAATATTTTGATACCAGTATTTCTATACAACTTATTTTCTTTCTGATCTTCTGTATTTTATTTTATATACTTAAAAAATTATGAGAACAAGTGGATAGAATTCTGTATACTGCCAAAGGTGTCCATAGGGGGAAAAATGGTTAGAAAAATGGTTAGTCTGCTCTAGGGAAAATAATTGGAAAATCATGTTAATAATATGAGTTGGTTGTTATTCATGGTTTTTAGCATGGTATTAAAAAGAAATGAATTGGCCTAGATGGAAACTGGCCAATTGAAAAATAAAATTGAAAGTGAATCAAGTCCAGAGAGTTGAAATCTTTCAGGATTTGAAACAAAACAACAACAACAACAACAAAACAAAACAAAAAAGAAACTACTGCTGCAGACACCAAATACTTATCTGATTGAAAAAGCTTAAGGAATGGAGGCTCATTAAAGATATGAATTTGTCATATTGTTTCAGATAGCCTCAAAGGAGTCACTATCAAGTTAAAAGAGAGAAGCATTGGATAAGGAAAAAATAAATAAAGCTGACCTGAGAACTACTATTCTAAGAAGAAAGTTGTATATGGTTATGGTATATGGAACTGGAAACAGAGAGTCCTACAGAGTTTTGGGAAATTGTATTGCTAAAGAAAATAGCAGTCTACTTTTGACTCCTTGAGACTTCAAACAACCATTGGGCTCTCAAACTTGCACAAACAGGAAAAAAGACTGCTGAAGAAGTATACCCCCAAGAAGCAGCACATATCTCAAAATCCATTTCAGGTGTGACCATCAAGATAATAAGCAACATATAGTACCTTAGAAGATAGTTCTAGACTACAGAGACAGTGACCACAGAGAACCATAAACAAATGAGTTATTCCCAAAAGGCAGAATCAAGGAGTCTAATTAAGAAATGATTCCCTTACCTGAGTAAAGAAACGCACAGTGCCTGTCCTTCAAGTGTTCATCAGTGCAATGGACCAGTGACTGCCATGTTTCCCGTGCTTCCCTTTTCCAATGTGGGCTTTTGCTGTACGTTTGGTTCCTGCTCTGCCACTGCATATTGGATGTAGTCAGGGTCAAGGGTGGAGTAGACAACTTTTCATTTTCATATGTTCCCAGGGTTCAAGGATCCAAATTCACTATCTCTACTGCTAGAGAGAATCACTCATTATTTAGAGATCCTGGACTCTTCACTGGATGCAGTAGCTGTATGAAACTTTTAGTTTTCTCCCTCAGAAAACAATTATTGTATTTTGTGTAGGAGAAGAAAGGGTTTGGATGCTTCTTCAGTGGCAAGAAAAACAGAGTATGGCACAGATGACTAGCTGTTCATCAAAGACTCATATTTCCCTTAGTATAACATAGTCATTTCCAGTGAACAGTGAAAAGCTTTTCAGTCAGAGACAGTATTTCCCAGCTTATGTGATATCCATGTGGGGGCCACATGAACTTCCCACCAATGGAATGATGGAGAACATGTTGTGCATCATGCTGGACAGAGAAGATGAAGATATACATATGCTTTACCCATTCCTGATTTCCCATCAGCTGAATGCAGAATATTCTCAGGTCCTAGTTAAGGGTGGAAACAAAGGAAGAGTCTGGCACATACTATACCACCATGACAAAGGATGTCTTTGGAAGCCTCCCAAAATGCATTGTTTCCATGAATGAGAAATAAACTTTTGTCACTATATTAAGCCATTGATATTGGGAAGGTTAATTTGTTAAGGCAGCTAATGATACCTCAATTTATACATTACTCAAGAGGAGATTCCAGGAAGACAGTTAGATACAAGTTTAGAGCTCAGAGGACAGGTCAAGTGAAGAGATTCAAAGGTTGGCATTAAAATAGAAAATATTTTTAAAGGTATGCAACTAGATATCACTTAAATATAGTGGGTATGGGGAGATGAAAACCGCAATCAAGATTCAGCTTTGACAACTCCAGTATTAGAGGTTAGTTAGAGAAGTTGAAATCTGTAAAGGATTTTGAGATCGCCTGTGAAGTGAAAAACAAAAAGAAAGAAAAAAAGCATTGTGTCCTAAAAGCAGAAAATAATTTATTTCAGAAAGCTGAGAGCCCTCAATAATGTCTAATACTGCTGAGAGTCAGTCCAGATAGGACTAGTGAATTGCCCACGGAATTTAATAATGTTGAAAACTGCTTGAGATCTTGACAAAACAATGTTGGTAAATTTGATAGGAACAGAAGCCCAATTTGAGGGAGTTCAAGAATAAATAGAAAGAGAGGAAATAAAAAAGAGAAAGTAAAAGGGAGCAAACAGAATGAAAAGCAAAGAAAGATGTGGAAACAAGGGAAGATAAAGTCAAGGTAGCATGCATGTGCTAAAGAGAGTAAGAAGTATCCTACTGACAGGAGGAAGGTGCCACAGGTGAAATAAAGGGAGGGAGGGAGCGTGGGAGGGAGGGAGGGAGGGAGCGTGGGAGGGAGGGAGGGAGGGAGGAAGGAAGGAAGGAAGTAAGGAAGGAAGGAAGGAGGGAGGGAGGGAGGGAAGGAAGGAGGGAAGGAAAGAAGGAAGGAAGGGAGACACAGGATCCAGAGCATTATGGAGGGTTACCCACTTTGGGTGAGCAAAAACACTTACTCTTTTTTAGCAAGAAGAAAGACATTTACAGTATGAATATAGATATATGTGACTGTATTGATTTATTGATTATGTCTGGTTTTGAGTATTTACATTAAAATGTGAAGAGAGGTGATCACTAAAGACAGTGAAGAAAGGGGTATGAGAAGTTATGAAATAGTCATCTCAGATAGGGTGAAAGTAAGACTTCTATCCAAACATAAAAGGATGCTGCGCACTTCAAATACCAGTTTGAGGGTTTTGGTTATGATTTTTATGACACAATCAATTATTCAATCACAAGTTATGTGAGTTTATATTTTTTTCTTCTATAATGATCTGGTGCAAATGGAGCAAAGATAACTATGTTCAACAAAGGATGAAATTTTTTTTCTAGTGTATATAAAAGAGAAAGAAAGCAAAAATATTTTTTGGAGTGTTTGTATAAAATTGATATGATGAGTGAAGAAGAAATTGAAGAAAAGAGGGAGTAGTCATATTGAAAAAGTGGATTGGCCAAGATCAAAGAATTGGGGCAAATTGGACTATTAGGGTGATTGAAACAGTAGACGCTACCAGAGCAAAGTGAAGAAGTCAGAGTATCAGATGCTTGAAACATAAATTTTTGTGATGTGCAATTATTGGTAATGACAGGGTCTAGGATAGAAAACTCTTGAAATGGCTGAAAAAAAGGGGGGAGATGATTGCAAATAATGGGATCAAGAACAGAAAGGTCAATACATTCACCCTGTGCATGATCACTGTGAAAGAAGAATTTCACGTCTTCTGTGAATAAAGGAGAATGACCCAGAACATGGTTTATGACAGAAATACAGAAAGTTAGTGGGTTGTATATCAAAGTAGACAAGCTTCAAAGAAGCTATGGTTTTTGAGGAAGGAAGGTAGCAGTGAAAAGAAAGTTTGTTAACCTTGACATTAAGGGACATTCACAAGGAAGGATGAGACATGCTTTGTGTTTTGATTATTGTCTCCCATAAATTTGGAGTTTAAAACTACACTGGGTGGGGTAAAATTTGAATATTAACCAAATAATTCTCCCCCGCCCAAATTCCTTGTATAGTACTTCATGGCCCTTCCCCGTAGTCTAGGCTGCTTGCAGAGCACATCTTGTATCAAAAAATTAAAATTAAAAAATTAAAAAGAACTGAAGACAGGAATTTTTTTCTTTTGCACTACAACATATTTTAGAAAATTATGTATAGAAATAATATTGAAAGAAAAATCTTTGATTTAAAAAAAACTGAGCATCTCAGACTGACAACAACAACAAAACTTGGGACGTGGTATGGTAATGTAAGAGTCACATTTTTGTCTTGGACTTGGTAAAGATTCTCATGAACCGAGACTCATTTCTGGCAATAAAGAGTTTAAATGTTCAGAGAAGTCTTTCCAGTATAGCACATATAAACTGCTAGAGATATTTTTGAAACATTCTTTTCAGAGAGGGAAAAAAAGAAAATTCTCATAGAATAAAAGCAGTAACAAAGCAAAAATTCATAGAGCATATGAGAGTTAAAGCTGGCAGTTGCCTTGGGTCTATCTGCTAATTCCCTCTCGTCTCTTCTTCTCCTTCTCCTCCTTCTCCTCCTTCCTTCCCTCCATCCTTTTCTCCTCATCCTTCTCCTCCTCTTCCTCATTTTCCTCCTCCTTTTTCTTCTTCTCTCTCCCCTCCCTCCCTTCCTCTTTTCCTTTCTTCTTGTCCTATCTATTTCTTCCACAACTTCTGAATTTTGCAGGTTGATTTCTCAGTTTCTTTTGTGCCTGTCATCACGAATGATGATTTGCCATTTTGGGTCAACCAAATCCATTAAAACTCTTGTTGAATCTGCTTTGTTCTTTCACAGTTTTAAAAAATATAATGCTACTTTTAGTAATGTCATGAATTTATTTTTGCAGTTATTACTTCTTGTTTCTCTTGAAGTGCCCACCTTGAACTCCTTTTATCTGAAAATAGCAGGTAATGGTGATATTTTCACCACTGGCAGTAGCTGTCCCAATATTCTGTCACTTTGGTTTATGCTTTTTTGGTACATATATTCAATGGCTGAAGGGCTTTGTTTTATTCATACTCTTTTGGATATGTATCTATCTGTATTCATCTTAGTTTTTCTTGTATGTACAGATTTTATATTTGTATTTTAGCAATCAGAAAGTGCCACACACTATTATTTACTTGTACATTCTTGAAAGTGTCTTATTATCTATGATAATATTTCCAATGCATTATAAAATGTTTATATCTATCTACTATTAAAACTACTAAAATAATTAAAAGTGGCAAGGTGTTATGTCTCATGCCTGTAATCCCAACATTTTGTGAAGCCGAGGCGGGAGGATTGCCTGAGCCCAGGAAGTTGAGGCTGCAGTGAGCTGCAATCATGCCACTACACCCTAGCCTAGGTGACAGAGTGAAACCCCAACTCAAAAAAAATTCATAATAATAATAAGTAAAAGTAATATCCTTATGCTTACAGTCTGAATTTTTATTATTCTAATACCTATTATATTAATAACTTTAAAATAGTAAAATTTCAGATTATAATTGCAAACATCCTAATGCCCAAGAACAGACTCCTACATTTGATGGACCCTAACTGAAATTCCCTACTGAAATAGACAATTCATATCTCTAAAAACACGAAGTTCTAACATATATGCTAGGCTATTGCAAGGCAAGTTTATAAAGAAGGGACCTAGCCGGGCTCGGTGGCTAAGCCTGTAATCCCGCGCCTTTGGGAGGCTGAGAGGGGACTGCCTGAGCCCGCGGGTTCGAGACCCGCCTGGGCAGCGAGACCTCATCTCTACAATAAATCAAAAAATCAGCCGGGCATGGTAGCGCATGCCTGTAATTCCGGCTACTTGTAAGGCTGAGGCGGAAGGATCGCCGGAGCCCACCAGGTCGAGGCTGAGGTGGCCGGGAGCAGCCACTGCACTCCAGTCTGGGCGACAGAGTGAGACTCCAACTCAAAACAAAAAAGAAAAAGGAGGGGCTTGGCTACTTTTTAGATATCACTTAAAGAGTCATTAAGCTCAAAAAATGAAGGTACAGAAGGCAGAAGGTGGTATTTTTGCTATATAAGCAGTAACCACGGGAGAGAATGACATTAAAAGCATTTTCTAGCTAGATGCTGAGATTGGTTAGACTATCATTCAGCAAATACTTATTCCTTAGTCCCCTACCTCCTGAGGAGGAGGATACCTCCCTGCCCTTTAATGTCGGTCCTCTCCATGTAACCGGTTTGGGCTTTTGGAATGTGGATGAACATGCCAGTGTACAAGTTCTATTCCAGGTCTAAAATGTCATACTCTATTTCTACTTATTTCTCTTGGTGGTCTGGATGTCTCCCAAAGTAACCACTATTCCTATTTTCTGAGCCTCACAATGAACATTCATGGAGTAAAGCCATCTAGGAAACAAGCCACAGAAGTAGACCCATGTGGTCTTGAGTGTGAGAATAAACACATAATATTATATGATATAGTGATTATAAGGGTATTGATGTGCAGTCCACAATGATTAATACAAATACCATATTATCATATATATATAAATAACTCTTACAATGTTATAATAATTCATATGTGGTATTGATATAACAATATACATATAGAAACTAGAAAAGAAGAAATATTACATACAGAAAGAGTCCTACATGCATATGAATACCTGATTTATGACTTAGGTGCCACCCTCAAGAAGGAAAATCAAATAGTTGAAACTTTGACCAGTTATAGAAAAGAAACTTAACTATATAACAAAACCAAATATTAATTTTCTAATAACAATATGTGCCAATAATTTACAAAAGAATGATAAGTAGTTTGAACTCTTAATATATGGGTTTATAAACCTAATTGAAAAAAATTAGGTTTCAAGAAAGCAATGGTGGGAAATCCAAGCAGGTGGTCAATATAGTATTAGAGACCCAGTAGAAAGATGAAGGTCACAAGGCTGAGGTTCAGGAAGAAGTCACAGAATTCAGGCAGGACCAACATGTACAGTTTGTGAATGACACAAAGGTGTCCAAAAAGGGAGTAAATATAGACTAAGTTCCAATGCTGTGAGCCTTAAACCCTAGCTACTTCTTCCCAGAGAGGATATCTTCTTCTAATAAACAAAATTATTAAATGTACTAGTGATGGCTCTGCAATCAGGACAACTTGCAAAAATGAGATAGGGCTCTAATCACAGTGGACATATGGGTAGAGCTTTGAGCTTTATTATAGAAAGAAAGCAACAGCCAGATTACTAAAGGGCATAAAGTCAGGAGGAGAGGAACAGCAAGGCTGACCTGGTTTGAGTCCTTTGGGATCTCAGATCTCCCTTTTTAATTATTCGTGGACAGATTTACTCCCAAGTCCTGGGGCTGGAAATGATTACAGGCAGGGGTCAAACGGCTCCAGTGCAAGAATGAAAGGAAAGGAGGGAGCAGGTGATTTGGGAGGTTATTATGTCAGTGCTCAAATTTGCATTCACTTCAGAACTCCAGAATAATGGATAGAAACAAAATATTCTGCCACTTGTCTGTTAAACCAAGCAATGACTGATTTTTCTAAATCTGCAGTGACTACATCAAACTATTTTCTAAATCAGTCTCATATCAAATCTGTCTAAGCTCATTGCTTTTCTGCTGAAAACACTCTGCTGTCTCCCCATTGTGTACAGAATAAATCTCAAGGTGGCTGGCAAATGCATCCATTTCAGGATGAATTCTTATGCTTTTTTTTTTTGTTCTTTCCACATCTAAAGTTATATTCTGCAACCCCAAACCAATCATTCTGAGAAGGTTCTAAGCAACTCTCTCTTCCTGGAATGTCAAACTTCATTCCTACTTCTTCTGGCAGCATCATCTTCAGAAACTCTTACCTGATGCCCTTTCCCATCCTTGTTGCTCTCATATTTACTTATTCATTCAAAAATTATTTTTATAAAAATGTTCACTTCATCATGGTTGTCCTCTTGCAGATCTAGCTCCAGTTTCTTGCTGAGGGTCACCAAATTGCTGAAGACTCTGGACTCCTCATCCACCTTCTCAATCCCATGAACACCATGAACAGACTACAGAGACAGGTTCTTCCAAACCGCATTCATGGTGACAGCTGATTTGATGTGACTCTAACTCACGTCAGACAAAGGACTAAGAGTATTCATGCGCACTGATTGGATGATAAACACACTCTTTCATGACAAATCACTGTGCCTCATTGGGCCCATGACTTGGTAATACATTTTAAAATCAGATGGTTTATATAGATGGAGCCTTACAATAAATATTTGCCTATAGCCCCACCTACTCCGCTGGCAGCTCTGTCAGTTATCAATAACAGCATAACAAATGACCTCAACATGTAGTATAAAACAACCATTTGTTACTTCAAGGATATGTCAAGTATAGTAAGTCCTGTACATACACATACGTTACTCTTTTTTTTTTTTTTTTGAGTTGGAGTCTTGCTCTGTCGCCCAGATTGGAGTGCAGTGGCCGCTCCCGGCCACCGCAGCCTCGACCTGGGCTCCGGCGATCCTTCCGCCTCAACCTTCCAAGTAGCCAGAACTACAGGCGGGTACTACCATGCCCGGTTAATTTTTTTAATTTATTGTAGAGATGAGGTCTCACCAAGTTGCCCAGGCGGGTCTCGAACCCGCGGGCTCAGGCAATCCACTCATCTAGTCCTCCCAAAGCATGGGATTACAGACTGAGCCACCAAGCCTGGCCTCCACACACGTTCCTTTCTGAGACCATATTCATAAGTCAAATCTGTCATAAGTCCAACAAAGTTAGCCTAGGTGTCAAACTAACACAATCTGCTTTATTGTACTGTACTGTAATAGGTTTGTAATACTTTTCACACAATACATAGCAAACAAACACACAAAAAATAAAGAAAACATTTTACATCTTATAGCACAGTACCCTGGAAAGTACAGTAGCACAGTACGGTATACCAGCTGGCATACAGGGGCTGGCATTGAGTGAACAGGCAAGAAGAGTTACTGACTGGAGGAAGGAGAGGAGGTGGGAGATGACAGAGGTGAAGGATCGTCAGCAACAAGAGACTGAGGGAAAACTGCAATTTCACTCATGTCTGATGTTGATGGCACAGGTTCTGGTTCCTAGTTGGGTTCAATTCTATCTACCCTCTTGAAAAAAATAATTCAGTGATGTCTGAGTAGTAGCTTTTTTTCTCATCACAGATGACACAGCAACACTGGATTGTGCTCTAAATGACGACAGCAACCTTCATGCACTGTTCTAGGTTTGGGTTCTATACCACAAAAACTAACAGTGTCTCCTCAAATATAGAAAATCCCCTTAGACAATGGAATATTACTCAGCCATAAAGAAGGACAAAATTATGAACTTCATAGCAATTTGGATGGACGTAGAGGCTATAATACTGAGTGATCTATCACAGTAACAAAGAACCGAATATCACATGTTCACACTCATAAGAAGATCTTGCATAACTATCATAATACTATAAGAAAGGGATTGGCAGTAGTGGGAAACTGCCAGGGCAAAGGGGGCACATCTCATCAACAAGGGTACCTGCATAATGAATATTTGTATACCTAACCCTGAATTGTACCTCACATATTTAAAACAAATAAATAATAAAATCCCCTTACCATTTTCTGCATCGTGAATCTCTTTGATTCTTCAGTTACTTCTTCCTCTTGCCTCTCTTCATCCTTTCTCTGGACCTCCAATTCTATCAGGTCCTCAGTAAGCTCCTGGCGTTGCACAGCAAGGAGTTCAGTAAAGTCATCCTCTTGCAGATCTAGCTCCAACTTCTCGCTGTGGGTCACTAAATTGTTGAAGACCTCTTTGGACTCTTCATCCCCTTTCTCAAATCCACGAAAATTGTGAACAAACTACTGGCAAAGATTCTTCCAAACCCCATTCACGGTGACAGCCATAACCTCATGCCAAGCCAAGTCAATGTTTTTAATGGTCTTATAGATGTTATGAGAGGGGACCCCAAAAAACCCCCGAATTTATTTATTTAAAAATTGTGTATTTATTCTTACATGCTTAAACTTCAGTCACCTTCAAAGTACTCTTCATTCGATGCAACACACCTATTGAGATGCTTTTTCTACTGCTCAAAACAGTTTCTGAACTCATCAATTTTGACGCATTTTAGTACTTCTGCTGTTTTTTGTTTCACCTTTTACACATTAGCAAAAAGTTTCTCTCTGAGGACTTTTTTCATCCAGAGAAACAAAAAAAAGTTGCTATGGGCAAGATCAGGTGAATAGGGAGGGTAGGTCATGGCAGTCATGCTGGTTTGGGTCAAAATCTGCTGATCACTTAGCTGGGTGTGAGGAGGTGCACTTACATCATGAAATGGGCAAGTGAGTTGAAAGAATCTCCAAAAAAGATTTACTGAAGTCAAACATAGCCTCTTACAAAAGTACTGGCTGGTACAGTGATGCC
Organism: Carlito syrichta; assembly: GCF_000164805.1. Lineage (NCBI taxonomy): Eukaryota > Metazoa > Chordata > Mammalia > Primates > Tarsiidae > Carlito > Carlito syrichta. Next base: position 158,253 of record NW_007145437.1, read on the forward strand.
AATGGGATCCAAGAACACTTACCTCGTGGGGAAAGCCTATACTACAAGGGCCTGCCCTCCAAGAAGTAATTCTGTTTTTTGGGGGGTCCCCCTCATATAGCCCTTCCAAAATTGTCACAAAGTTGTTCTTGATTTGACATTCACCTTTACTGCCTGATAAAAAGTGTGATGTAAATAATATTTCTTGAAAGTAGCTATAACTCACTGGAGCAACATAGTATTCGGTGGCATATGCTCTACTTTGACATGGGGTGAAAGTCATCCATGAATGTGGGGGATGGCCCGGAACACTGCCAAGAAGCAAAAAACTGTTGAATACAATGTCCTTCTCCAAGCAATATTTCTCTACCTCTGGAACAAAGTGGTGAGAAACAATGGAAACCCCAAGCTTTGGGGTTATTCTTTCATACAACAGGCAGTGAGCTCTTCACTATGTTTTTAAAGTCTCTTGGATTCTCTGAATGATAAACTAAGAGAAGCTTCAGCTTCATATCACTGGAAGCATTGCCACCAAATAACAGAGTTATCCTATCCTTTGTTGCTTTATAGCCTGGAATCAACTTTTCCACCTTGCTGATGTAACTTTAGTCTGGCATCTTCTTCCAGTACAATCCTGTCTCATCCACATTAAAAACCTGCTCAGGTAAATACATGCCTTTATCAACAATTTTTTGAAGCATTTCAGGAAATTCCCAGGCAGGTAAAGTGTCTGCACTCACTGCCTTGCTGCTTGTTTTTACATCGTGAAGGTTGGTTCTAGCCTAGAACCAATGAAACCAGCTATAGCTGGCATTAAAATATGCACCCTCTGCTTCTTCACCCATGTTTCTTCTTCAAGTCTTCATAAAGGCTTTTGGCTTTCTCTTGATTCAGCATTAAGCTGAGCAGGACTCGGCACTGATGCTGATCCTGCATCCACACACTGAGAAATTTTTCCATCTACTCCACTGTCTTTCCCTGCTTCTTCGATATTATTGTCAACATTATTGGCACAGTAGATTCACATGTTCCATGATCTTCTCCTTGTTCTTTAGAATTGTGAGATCATTGAATGATTCATATTTTAAAAATAAGCGATATCTACCATCTTTTTGCTCACTCTATTCTCTCAATTATTTTCACTTTTGTGTCCATTACTATTACTTGGTGCTATGCTTGTTTCCAGATATCCTGGACTTGAAATAATGATACTGTACTACTGTACTTTATACAACACTGTAAAGTACATAAATGCATAACCACTTGTAGAAGATGCACACACATGACAAAGTCCACCAGACACATGAACTTACCTACATGATTGGACATATGAATGCACATTCACATCTTTGAAAGTTCACAACTTGAAGGTCTGTATGTAGGGGATTTACTGTATTTGGACAGGACATGGTGGGGACAGCTTGCCTTTGCTCCACAGTGTCTTAGGCCTCAATTGGAAGACTTGAAGGTTGAGGGCTAGAATAATCTGAAGGCTTCTTCATTCAAATATCTGGCAGTTGATTATGAAACACTTACACATAATAAGGCCTTTTCTCAGGGCTTAAACTTCCCACAAAATAGTAGCTGGGTTACAAGGACTTGAATTCTGAGAGAGAATCAAAGCAGAAGCCCTTTGTGGTATAACCTCAAAATCATGCAGTGCTTTGTTGCTTTCTAAGCGTTAAGGTAGACACAAAGGCACACACAACTTCAAAGGCTGGGAAGCAGGTGCCACCTCCCCACTGGGGAGCAGCAAGTTTCTGGAAGAGCTTGTGGGGCTGAAAATATTTCTGTGCCATCTTGGGAAAAAATACAATCTGCCATAGAAAGTCTCACTGAAAACGTCACATTTGAGCAAAAAAATTGCAAGACCTCAGAGCTGAAAGGGGACACATTGTATAAGGTCATGTAGGCCTAGGCCTATGTAAGTACTTTGGTTTTACAATATTTGAGATGGAAAATCTGTGGAAGATTTTGATCAGAGAAATAACTTGATCAAAATAACACGATCCAGCTTAAGTTGTAAAGAATTTTTTTTTCTGGTTTCTGTTCAAGAATAGGCTGTAGGAGGGTCACATAAAAGCATTCTCTGATTTTAAAAGGTGATGGCAATAATCTTGTCAGGGAGAAATGGTGGGATTCTGGATATATTCTGAAGACAATGAAATAGACTTTGCTGATAAATTGGCTGTGAAATGTGAGGGAAAGAAAGTGACAAGGAAGACTCCAAGGCTTTGGGCCAAAAAAAAATTGCAAAGATTGTGGTTGTCATTTGCAAATAGGGAAAGATGGCAAGAGGACATATTTTGAAAGAGACATTAGGAGTTTGCTTTTTGGATATGTTAAGTTTGAGATGCCAGTAGACTTTCAAGATGAGATGTAGAATAGTTGGTTAAAAGTATCTGGAGTTCATGAGGGAGATTCAATATTGGAGAAATACATTTGGGTGGTAACTACACACAGATAGTGTTTAAACATCAGCCTGGATGAGATCATGAAAGAATGAGTGTGGTTACAGAGGTCTAAGAACTGGGCTACAGTACTCTAAGGTTAAGTCCATGAACTTAGAAATAACCAGCCAGACAGACAAATTGGCCTAAATGATAGGAAGTAAACAAGGTAAGTCTTGCCTCACTGAAGACAGGTAAGAGAGCAGGAGGGAATAATGAATGCTGTTGAATGGTACATCACAGGTTGACTGTTTGAATCTCCCTAGAATAACAGTTCTTTGAAGATAAAGCCTCTGTTTTGCTCAACACTATATTCCTAATTTTTAGAATCTTTCTGGCACCCAATATCCATTGTGCTCAATAAGTATTTGTTGAATAAATGAAGACATAAATGGTATTCCTTCATATTGAATATTCTTTGCTTTCCCACTATGAACATTTCTTCTGTCTTTCCAGGCTCAGTTCAAGTGCCCCACTCTTTACCACTTGAAGGCTCACTTATATCTATTGAATTGCTCCATGACTTACTGTAGGTACTACAGGCTGCACTATACACTGTTGTTTTCTACATAAATATATTAAGTAGAATGTGGGCTTATTTGTGCCAAAGTTTTGATTTGTCTTTTGTTTGTTTTAGTAATCTAAATGGTGGTGCTAGATATACATATAGAATTTTTAACTTAAAGATACTGATTTTAGGTTAAACAAAATTTACCTAGACAATATTAAGTGAGCATATTAATGATATTTTAAAGTACAAATTCAGGGTTCATTATTCTCCTATTATTAAGTCAGACTAACTGCTTCCTGTTAATGACTGTACTTTTCACACATGAACTTTCAGTCGGTCATGTTTTCTAAGTTATTATATGTGAGAGTTGTCTTTTAGTTTGGGAATTTAACAAGCTCCAGTATTCTCTGAATATTGCTAAAAGAAGTGCCAAACATAAAAAATTCTGAGCAAGAAAAATAATTTTACTGTAAGTTATTTCTTATAATTTGTACATGAGGAAAATCTAAATACATTTAAGCAATTATTATCAAATAACCACTCTTTTGCGCATGAGTCTATGTTTCTTTGGAAAAAGTTTCTCTCTCTCTCTCTCTCTCTCTCACCCTAACATCTAATCTAAGCTCTTAGGCAAGAGCATCTTCTAGTTCTCAAAAGAACACATGCAAAGTACACGTTTGTGATCATTAGAGCTAAATAAATAATTTAAAAAGAATGATCAGCTCATTAAATATGTATATGGGAAACTGGCTTAGAGAGAGAGGCAAGAAGGCAAAGGAACAGGCTGAAGTGTGAGTCTGCAAAAGTGAGTTCCATAAAGACTCTCTACATGAGTGGGTATGTTCTGGTGGGTGAGTGAATGTCTGTCTGAAGGGATTCTTGGGTTCATCCACCCAGGGCTCTCCTCTGGAGGTGACTGCAACCCACCACCACCCTGAGATTGGAGCCCCTGGCTCACAGAATCATCTGTCATTCTCGGGGTTCTCTTGAGAGGAGGCAGTAGACAGCTCCTCACCACGTGGCATCTGACCCCCATCATCACCTGCAGCAGCAGACCAGGCATGAGCAGTAGGAACAGTGGAGAAGGCAGGGCATGGAAATCAGGAATGGAGTCCTGCTGCTGATGAGGAGATGCCAACTGTCACCATCTTCTCTCTCCCAGGATTGGGCAGAGACCTGCATTGCCACAGCCAACTCTGTCCAGCCTTCAACTTGGGACCCAGAGACTATCCCCTCATTGGACTTAGAGAGACAGACACCCCTCCCCCATGCTGGAACAGGCACAGACACTTCAGATCTGACTACGAGACTTAACAGCAGTGACAGCAGCAGATGAGTTGGGTGAGTTCAGATCTGATCCATCCTCTTCCCACAGTAGTCCGTGGTACAACTGACCCATGCTAAGAGTAACCTTATCAGCCTCCACTGAGAGCAGAGGGGAAGGGCTGAAGACCAGAGCCACTACTTAATGTGGCAGTGGCAGCCAAAGGAACCTGGAGTTACAGAAATGGCCACAGAACAAGTTTTATTTGTTTGTTTTTAGTTTTAGTTTTAGCTTTTTTTCTTCTCCCTTTCTTTCTGCTTTTGTTTACATTTTTGTACTTGCTTTGTTTCTGTTATTTAAAAATTTTTTTAGATTTTCTGTTTGTATATGGGTATTTTTGAGGATGAGAACATTAATGGAATTTTTGTTGTTGTTGTTTGTATGGTTGTCTGTTTTGTTTTGTTTTGTTTGTCTTTTTTTGTTTCTCTGTTTATTCATTAGTTGGCACACCTGTCTGTTTTCCCTCTTCTTCTCTCTCTCCACATGATTTTCGTCTTCTTCCACTATTTTGCCATTCTTTTCCTTTTTCTTATCTCATTTTACTTTCAGGGGGCAAGCATACAGCCTCACTGCATGGACAGATTGTAAGGTGGTGGGAAGTGGGTTCCCCAGGGCCCACACACCTGTCAGCAGATACTGGGATCTGCAGATAGCTTCAGAATCACAACTTCCCCCTTCTGCAAAAAGCACAGTTCCCCACCCCCAGTCTAGCCACAAAATTGAACAAAGCCAGAAATCTACATAAGGAAGAATAGGAGAATGAACAAAGAAGAAAAAGCCAACCCACCATCACTCAACAACAGAATTAAAGAAGAGGTTTTTTAAAAAAGGAGGAGGAAAACCTATACAAATGAAAAATAACCAAAGGAAGAATATTTGTCTCATACAAACTCCTGGGAGAACAACCCCTGAGAATACAGACTTCAGAACTCAAACAATGAAGATCCCCCAGAATGATTGGTCTCAAAAAAAAAAAAACCAAGATATTAATAGAGAGAATTGTTGGGAGCCAGTCTTGGAGGCCCACCTGATTGACAGGGTGCTGGTGGGCTGAAGACCCCAGGCTGCAGGGCGATTCTGGGAAGCTGAGGCCCTGCTGTCTTTTGCCTTTGCTGTTAATACAGCCAAAGAATTCTGTGCAGTCGTGAAAGAAGAAAACAGCACGTTTATGCAAAGTATTTTCAGCTACTGGAAACTCATTGTCCATCTTTCCACTTCCCACTACTGTTGTTTGACCTGTCCCTTTTTTGTCCATGTGATGGCTCTGAGGCATGTTTAAAGGGCTTTCTTTTGCTTAGTCGTGGGTTACAGATCTTGTTTTTAGGGTTAGGATTTGTAACTAATACCTGGTAAAAAGAGGTTTCTGATTTTGTTTAAGCAAAGAATTGTTTTGAATATTTTTACTTATTATTTGTAGTTGGAGTTATGGTGTTTGGTTATAAGGTTTCACAGGTATAAGCTTACAGGCGTAGGCATAAGATTTAAGTGTAGTGAAAGTTTATATTAAGGTATATGTAGGTGATTTGTAAGTTTGTTTTTAGGGGTTTGGGATATTTTTCTTTTTTGAGTTGGAGTCTCACTCTTGTTGCCCAGACTGGAGTGCAGTGGCCGCTCCCGGCCACCGCAGCCTCGACCTGCTGGGCTCTGGTGATCCTTCCGCCTCAGCCTTCCAAGTAGCCAGAAATACAGGCATGCGGGGATATGTATTTTTAAAAGTTTTAGTATATAAGAAATTGAAGGGTTTAGATGTAGAATTTAAGAAAGTGAAACAGGTTTTATCTAACAACCGAAATTACCTTGAGGCCTGAATAGCATCACTGGAAGTTTCCTCTGTGCTGTTTTCCTTAGGAATAAGATGTTCCAGATAGGGAAGACAATGAAGGAATTCGAGGAAGAGGAAACTACCAGGGGCCTTGAAAGATCAAGAGTTCCTTGAAAAAGAAACTCCTTGTCCATGAAAAAAGGAACATTTGTGCCAGGTGCTTTGGGAGGATCTCCAGGTGGTCATTCCTCTGCGCAGATGGAAGAACTGCTCTAAAGCCTTGGACCAGAAACTGCTGTTCTGGCCCCCAGAGACTTTTATTATGGAAAAACTCGTTTTCCTAAATAGTTCGAATTAGGAAGTTAAGTTTATAAAGAATTAGAATTGTTAGAAAGATTATAATATGTATAAGTTAATTTGGGATATAAGTTTTGTTTTAAATAGAGTTGTTCAACGAGAAGCATTATGATTATATATAAGAGTTTTTAAGTTTATAATTTTAAGGTTTTATATTAATGGGTAGTGGGGACTGTTTTTACTTCAAGATAACATCATTGTGTTGAAATGGTGTTATTTTGGGGTGGAGACAGTCTCTGCCCTTAGAAAGAACATTAGCCAAGCAAGGAGAAGAATACTTAAACTTTCCTTTAAGCACCATTTTAACATCACAAAAATGCATGCAATTTGTTGTGAGTGATTTGGTTTGTAATGATGGTTTTAACTTGCTTTGTAACAATAACTTGCAGAAATTATTGCCTTGTAGAGAGGAATATAAGCTCACTGCTAACTCACAATAAATGGCATCTGCTCACAGAACAGTTGTCCAAAAGTGTTTTCTCGCAATGCCTATGTCATTTCCACTTTTGGGGTACCCTGGACCCAGCAGAAGCTGGACTCCCACAGAGAATAAATAGAAATGAGGAGAGACAAGAGAAAAGAATGAAGGAGTTATCTGGGTTCGGTGGCTCAGCCTGTAATCCCAGCGCTTTGGGAGGCCAAGGTGAGTGAATTGCCTGAGCTTGCGGGTTCGAGACCTGCCTGGGCAACTTGGTGAGACCTCATCTCTACAACAATCAAAAATTAGCCAGGCGTGTAGCATATGCCTGTAGTTCCAGCTACTTGGAAGGCTGAG
>NW_007145437.1:165430-189423 GCF_000164805.1 Carlito syrichta
GCCCAGCAGGTCGAGGCTGCGGTGGCCAGGAGTGTGCCACTGCACTCCAGTCAGGGCAACAGAGTGAGACTCCGACTCAAAAAAAAAGAATGAAGGAGAGGATAACTGCAATAAAAGCAATAAAGAATACAGTGAAGGAAATAAACAACAAACTAATAAGCATGGAAAGCAAAATCAACCAAGCAGAAGTAAGACTCTCAGAGCTTGAGGACCAAAATATGAACTAACCCAAGCTGTTAAAAACATAGAAAAGAAGCTTAAAATGATGGAACAAAGCCTCTAAGAGATGAGTACTTATATCAAGAGGTCAAACATAAGATTGGAATCCCCGAGGCAGAGAAGAGACAGAAACCACTTTGATACAAACATCCCTTGAAACTAGCTAAGAAAACTACCCTCATCTCATCAGAGACGCAACCATTCAAACACAAGAGACTCACAGAAGCCCTGCAAGACAACAAATGAGAAGACCAACTCCTAGACACATAATAACCCACTTACACAAAGTAGATATAAAAAAATCCTAAAGACAGCAAGAGAGAAAGGTTAGAATATCTACCAGGAAAGACCAATTAGAATAGCATCAGACTTATCTACAGAAACATTTTAGGTTAGGGGAGATTGGAGTTCAGTCTTCAAAATTCTCAAGGATAAACTATTTCAACTCAAAATTACCTACCTAGCTAAGCTAATTTTCAGCAGGGAAGGAGAATTAAAATCCTTCCCAGACATTCAATCTCTAAGAGTTTAGGATGACTCCAGACCAGCTCTACAAGAAACACATAAGAAAGTATTAAACACAGAAGAAAGAAAAAGGAAACAGAATGACCATGTCCTTCTGAGGAATGCAGGAAAAAGATAGAAAATACACATAAATCAATCCCAAAATCAAAAGAAAGACAATAAACAAATAAACAAACAGCAGCAACGACAATAAACTCTATAAGAACCTCATAACAAGGATAAACTCTCACATCTCAATAATTAGCCTGAATGTGAATGGACTAAACGCACCACTGAAAATACATAGAATGGCAAATTGGATAAAATATCATGATGCAACAATATGTTGTTTCCAGGAGACTCATCTCACCAAAATTTAATTAACAGATTCAAAGTAGAAGGATGGGAAACAAATTTTCCGGTAACCAAAATACAAAAGAAAGCAGGAATTGTGATTTTTTTTTTTTTTTAATGAGAAACCAGGCTTTATCGGGAAGACAGGAAAGCTCCCACAGTGAGAGGGGACCCAAAGAGGTTGCCCATGGAGTGTCTGACCTTAATATCAGACAAAATACCCTTTAAACTGCCAAAATTTAAAAAAGATACAGAAGGTCAATACATAATGATAAAAGGTTAAATTCATCAACAAGAAATATCCATCCTAAACATAAATGCACCTACAACAGGAGCATCAACTTTGATAAAACAGCTTCTAGGCAAACAAAAAAAGATATTGACACTAACATTATCATAGCTGGGGTCTTAAATACTCCACTAACAACCCTAGATAATTCATCAAGACAAAAAGTCAACAAGGAGATTCAAGTCTTCAACGTGAAGCCTGACCAACTGGACTTAATTGATACCTACAGAAAACTCCACCTAACAACCACAAAATATACATTTTACTCATCACCACATGGAATGTACTCTAAGAATGACCACATCCTCAGCCACAAATCAAGAAAAAACAGATTCCATAAGATTGAAATACGGCCATGCACCTTCTCAGCCCAGAGTGGAATATAAATAAATATCATCACCAATAAAGATCCCCCCAAACCCACAAAGACATGGACACTAAACAGCCTGATGTTAAACAGCTCCTGGGCCAATATGGAAATTAAAACAGAAATTAAAAGATACCGGAAAACAAATGAAAACAAAGAAATGTCTTACCAAAATCTCTGGGATGCCATGAAAACAGTACTAACAGGGGAATTCATATCTCTACAAATACACTTGAAGAAAATGGAAAGATCACAAGTTAACAGTCTAACAAATTACCTAAGGAATCTGAAAAATCAATACCACCAAAACTGTAACATCAGCAGAAGAAACCAGATCACCAAAATAAAGGCTCAAATTTGGAACACAGAAGACAAAAATATAATGCAAAAAAATCAATGAAACCAAATGCTGGTTCTTTGAAAGGATAAACAAGATTGATGGACTCCTAGCTGACTAACCAAGAAAAAGAGAGAAAAAGCCCAATAAACATAATCAGATATGCAAAAGATCAAGTCACAATTGACCTCAAAGAAACACAAAAGATTATCAGAGATTGCAATGTACACTTCTATGGAAACAAACTTGAAAACCTAAAGGAAATGGAGGACTTTCTGGCATCACACAATCTCTCCAGGTTGAAACAGGAAGAAATTGAGACCCTAAATAGACCAATAACAATTCAGGAAACTGACTATGTCATAAGAAAACTACCTACCAAAAAAAAAAGTCCTGGAGCAGATGACTTTCCAGCAGAATTCTACAAAGCATAGGAGCTGATACCAATCCTATTGAAAGTATTCCAGGCAATCGAGAAAGATAGAACTCTCCCCAAATCATTTTATGATGCTAACATCACACTGACATTCAAACCAGGTAAAGATTCAACAAAGAAAGAGAACTACAGTCCAATATCCTTGATTAACATAGATGCTAAAGTTCTTAACAAGATTCTGGCAACTAGATCCAACAACATATCTCAAAAGTCATCCACCATGACCAAGTAGGCTTTCATCCCTGGGATGTAGGGCTGGTTCAATGCTGCAAGACCATAAACATAATTAAATACATTTACAGGTGTAAAACCAAAAAACACATGATTATATCATTAGATGCAGAAAAAGTTTTTGACAAAATCCAGCACGCCTTCTTGATAAAAATCCTTGAACATCTAGGCACAGATGGAACATACCTCAAAATAGTAAGAGTCATCTACAAGAAACCCACAGCCAACATACTACTAACCAGACAGAAATTGGAACCATTTTCCCTGAAAACCAGAACAAGACAAGAACGCTTACTCTCACCCCTCAGGATCAATATAGTATTGGAGTCCAAGCTAGAGCAATGAGACAAGAGAAGAAAATCAGGGGAATCCAAATAGGAAAAAAAGGAAGTTAAGTTATCTCTCTTTGCAGATGATATGGTTGTACACCATGAAAACCCAAGGGAATCTGTCACAAACCTCCTTGCACTGATAAAGAACTTTGGCAAAGTCTTAGGGTATAAAATAAATGTCAAAAGACAGTTGCATTCTTATACATCAACAATAAATAAACAGAAACCCAAATAAAAAGCACAATCCCATTCACAATAGCCCCACATAAAAAAAAAAAGAAATACCTCAGCATCTTCCTAACCAGGGAAGTGAAGTGTAGTTTTTACACTTTGTCATTTTGCAACACAAATTACAAAACACTGCTCAAAGAAATAAAAAATGACACAAACAAATGGAAAAATATTACATGCTCACGAATTAGAAGAATTAGCATTGTCAAGATGTCCATCCTACCCAAGGCAATCTACAGATTTAACGCAATACCCATTAAATTACCAGCAACATTCTTCTCAGACCTGAAAACGACAATATGGAATTCATATGGAAACATAAATGACCATGAATTGTGAAAACAATCCTCAGCAGAAAAAAAAAAGTGGGAGGTATCACACACTCCCAGACTTTAAACTTTATTTTAATGGTACAATAATCAAAATAGCCTGGTATTGGTACAAGGCATATAGACCAATGGAACAGGATAGAGATTCTGGAAGCAAAACCTCAACTTCTCAACCAACTCATCTTTGACAAAACCTCCACCAGTAACCAATGGGGGGAGGAGAACTTATTTAGTAAATGATGGTGGAAAAACTGGATGACCACATGCAGACGATTAAAACAAGACCCCTACCTATCACCATACACAAAATCAACTCAAAATGAATTAAAGACTTCAAACTGTAAGAACCTTAGAAATGTAAACTTCAAACTGTAAGAACCTTAGAAAATGCAGGAGACACCCTTATGGAAATGTGAACTGGCAACCAATTCCAGATCAAAACCCCAAGTGCCCATGCTGCAAGAGATAAAATAGACAAGTGGAACCTCATCAAACTAAAAAAAACTTCTGCAAAGAAACTATCAAGAGAGTGGGAAGACAGACCACAGACGGGGGAAAAAATATCTGCCAACTATATATTTGACAAAGGCCTAACATCTAAGATCTACAAGGAACTCAAACGTGCTGAAAAGAAAAAAGCAAACAGCCCCATTACAAAGTGGGCAAAAAATATGAATAGACACCAAGAAGACATACAAGCAGTCAACAGATAGTCTCACTTGTCATCAAAGAAATACAAATTAAAATCACACTGAGATACCACCTAACTCCAGTCAGGGTGGCCATCATCAATAACTCAAAAAACAATGATGTTGGAGAGGATGCAGGGAAAAGGGAACACTTCTACACTGTTGGAGGGAGTATAAACTAGTAGTACAATCTCTGTGGAAAATAGTGTGGTGATTCCTAAAAGATCTAAAAATCAACCTCCCATATGACCCCGCAATCCCCCTACTGGGAATATACCCGGAGGAACTCAAATCATGCTATGAAAAAGATACCTGCACACACATGTTTATTGCAGCATTATTCACAATAGCAGAAACATGGAAACAACCATGCTGCCCATCAAAAAAAAAAAAATGTGGTATATATACACTGTGGAATATGCAGCCATAAATAAGGACAAAATTATGAACATTGCAGCAACTTGGATGGACTTAGAGTCTATAATACTGAGTGACCTATCACAGAAACAAAGAACTGAGTAACACACATTCTCACTCATAAGTGGACCATGAACAATTTCATAAAACTATAAGAAAGGGATTGGCAGTAGTGGGAAACTACCAGGGGAGGGGGGACCCACCTCATCAGTAATCAACATTTGTATACCAACCCCTGAATTGTACCCCAGATCTTTAAAATTTAAAATTAAAAAAAAGTATTTGACAGAATATGGACATAGAGGTCGATTCTATTTGTGACCTGAAACATACTAATGATATAGAAATAAACTTACAACTCTATTTTTAAATGTATCTCCAAACCAGGATTCAACAAAGACACTGGTAAATAAGGTATTTTTTTTTTGTAAGTATCACAATCTGACAGAACATGATCTTAAGAAGCAAAACGTCCCTTCAAATGCTGAATATGTTTCTGCGAATTTACGTCTGAGTATATTTTCTTCTAGTAAATTGTCATGCAGCTGGTTTTTTTGCTTTGTTTGTTTTTACTTTTTTTGTTGTTGTTGTTAACCAGAATCTTACTCTGACACTCAGGCTGGAGTGCAGTGGTGCATCATATCTCACTGCAGCATCTAACTCTTGGGCTCAAGTAATCCTCCCTTCTCAGCTTCCCAAGTAGCTGGGACTACAAGCTTGTACCACCAGGCCCAACAAACTTGTTTTAATTTTTTTATTTTTTAAATTGGAGTCTCACTCTGTCACCCAGGCTGGAGTTCAATGGCACACTCCCGGTCACTGCAGCCTCAATCTTCTGGGCTCCGGCGATCCTTCTGCCTCAGCCTTGTAAGTAGCCAGAACTACAAGCACACGCTACCACACCTGGCTAATTTTTGATTTATTGTAGATACGAGGTCTCGCCAAGTTGCCCGGACGGGTCTCAAACCCACGGGCTCAGGCAATCCACTCACCTCAGCCTCCCAAAGTTCTTGGTATTACAGAATGAGCCACTGACCCTGGCTGTTTTAAATATTTTTATAGAGCTCTGGTCACTATGTTACCCAGGCTAATCTCCAACTACTGGCCTCAAGCTATCCTCTGATCTCTGTCTCCCAAATTCCTGGGACTGAGGGTGTGAGCCACTCTGCCCAGCTGCTGTTGAAAGGGGTTCCTGAAGTGGAAGAGGGATAAGAGTAGTTTTCTTAATCATCGTTTTGAATTCTGTGTTCTTTTTGTATTTCGTATGTGAATGACTGTTGTTCCAGAGCACATTTTCTCGTTCTCTTATTTGTAATTTGCCAGTCCTCTTCTCCTCCTCCTCCTCCTCTTCCCTTTCTCTCTCTCTTTCTCTGTCTTCATTCCTCTTCCTCTTAACTGTACCTCTGTTGCTGGAGCTAGTAGATAGTTTAGGATATAGTGGGAACCGAAGAGTAGATGTATAAAATAGAGAGGAAATCTGTGGGGGAAAACTAGGCAAACGGAAAATCCTTGAAAATTTTTTAATGAATTGATGTGTTACTTTTCTTATTTTTGACAAATCCCATTTGACATAAAAGATGTTTAGAGTGAAGCTAATTAGTTTTTTATCTTAAAATCTAAATACAAATGTACATGCTAGAACCCCATGCCATTTTGTGACCAGTATGGTTGCTGGGTAGCTGGCTTTGAATGGGAGATAGCCTGGTTTTTGAACTTTTCTATGACAAAAAAAATCACTGGCAGGACGATTTGCTGTTTCCTAGCCATGCTAGGATACGAGAGTCTCTGCTCAGGGTGGGATCCAAATCAAATCTTTCTTGGTGCACTATGTGACTATGCCCTCTGAAGTCCCTGGCAACTCCCTCCTCCAGCTCTTATAAAACACATATACCTTTTCCTCCCACTAGTCTTAGGGAAAGCCTTTCCAGCTCTAGCAACTTTCTCCTTCTGGCTACTGGGAACAATTAAGGACTTGGAGGAAAGTGAGACTAGAAAGAGTAACTGTGATTCTAGAGAGTTAATATTCTGTCTGTTATACAAATATATATCCCCATCTAAAACTTAAGTCAGTTTGTGACATCACTTGTATGTACACAGGCAATACAATTTAATGTGCAAAATAGTAAATAGTTTTTTTGCTAATTTAGCTTCTGTATCATACATTTTTGAAAGGTGGTCAGCAAATTTTAATCAAGCATGTCTCGTACTTTCTTAAAGGCACAGTGCAAGCCAACTGTCAAGCTTTTAAAATGCATCTGAAAATATTGATAATTTACTCTTTTTATTAAGTTTGTTCATGGAAAATTTTTGCTGTTTCTCATATCAGTTTCCATTAATGGGAGCAAGTATTGCTCATTTCAATAAAATTGGCCAGAACAAGTTAAAATCTGTTAATGGGCCAGACATGGTGGCTCATACTTATAATCCCAGCACCTTGGGAGGCTAACGTGAGAGGACTGACTGAGCCTACATGTTCGAGACCAGCCTGGGCAATTTGGCGAGACCTCATCTCTACAGTTAAAAAAAAAATTTGCTGAGTGTGGTGGTTTGTACCTATAATTACAGCTACTTGGAAGGCTGAGGCAGAAGAATTGCCTGAGTCCAGCAGGTCGAAGCTGCAGTGGTAGTGAGTATGCCACTGTACTCCAGCCAGGGTGACAGAGTGAGACTCCAACTCAAAAAAAAAAATCTGCTAATGCAATTTTCAGATATAAATTAGCAAAAATTCTCAATCTTTTGTTTATACTAATCTAACTTAATTACTTTTGGGAACATTTAGCATTTCAAATATATTCCAAATATCATTTTCTAAATGCAATAAATAAATTTTCTCAGAAAAAATCTATTTATATAATTCCATTAAATGTTTATATTGTGTGCATTCAAAAAGAAAATTATATGTTTCTGAAGGTAAAATAATCTTAAAAATATAACTACAAATTAGACAAAACCTGTGAAATATCCAGAAGTCTACCAGGTAACATTTGAAACATTCATAATAGTTTAATATTGTGAATAGTGCTGCAATACACATACGTGTGCAGGTGTCTTTTTTGGTAGAGTAATTTATGTCCCTCTGGGTATATTCCCAGGAGAGGGATTACGGATCCCATGGAAGCTCAAGTTTTAGTTCTTTGAGAAATTGCTACACTTCTTTCCATAGAGGCTGAACTAGCTTACATCACCACCAACAGTGTAAAAGCAACCCCTTTTCTCTGCAGCTGCACCAACACTTGTTTTTGACCTAAGTAATGATAGTCATCCTTACCAGTGTAGGTGGTATTTCATTTCAGTTGTGATTTGCATTTCTCTGATGATTAGTGGGCTGAGAATTTTTCCATGTGTTTGTTGGCTGCTTGTATGTCATCCTTTGACAAGTGTATGTTCATGTCCTTTGCCCACTTTTTAATGGGGTTGTTTGTTTTCCTTTCAATTTTTTTGAGTTACTTGTAGATTCTGAATATTAGGCCTTTGTCAGATGCGGAGCATGCAAATATTTTTTTTCCATTTCATGGGCTGTCTCTTTACTCTCTTGATGATTTCTTTTGCTGAGCAAAAACTTTTCAGTTTGATAAGATCCTACCTATCTTAGCTTTTGTTACATTTGCTTCCGAGGACTTGACCATGCATTCACTGTCCAGTCTGATATCCAGGAAGGTGTTCCCTATGTTCTTCTGTGATTCTTACAGTTTGAGGTTTTACATTTAATGCTTGATTCATTTTTAGTTCATTTTTGTAGATCATTCATAACAGTTTAGAGGCCCTGAAAAATATGTTCAGAATTCTTTAGCATAAGTAGGGATAACTTTATATATCTTAAAAGTTCAAGACAAGCAGAATTCTCCGACATTTCCAGCTGGATGAGAGTTAAACACTTTTGTGAGAAAAAGGAAAATTGGGTAAGTTGAGCTGTGAGGCCAATCCCTATGTGAGTTTTGTAGTTCCAACGCAGGTGACAGTGAGACCAAAATCTCCAAATGTCTACAAACCCAGATGTCTCCCCTAATCAAATCTGTGGTCATAAGTAATATCAGTTCTTTAGTTTCCAAAGAGCCCTTTCCAAGTTTAGTTTTCTCCATGGCATGTTTCACCTTTTAGTACACTATACATTGTATTAATTTATCTTGTTTATTATTCCTTTAAGAAGTTAAACTCCGTGAGAAGAAACTTTGTTCCCTTGTGTTAGACATACTACCTAGAACAGTGCCTGGCACAGGCAGGTATTCAGGAAATACCTGTTGAGTGAATGAATGTGTGAATGAGCACGAGTGAATTGGGTTAGATTTTGTCTTTTTATAGGTATGCATCTTTTAACTATGAGAATATGATGGATTAAGAATTAATGGTTTGGGAGAAGTAGAATACTAGAGTTAATATTTTTGTGTTTGGAGGAAAAGTACATGTTAAACCCTTCTATACTAGTAATTTTAACAAGAATTTGGCTGATGAGAATGCAAGTCTTGTGGCTTCAATTTAATATGTAAAATTGGATAATTAATTTAGACTTGTGGTTTTTAAGTTGAAATATTAAGTTTTTGCATACCACTGGGACATATGAGAGAACTTTAGGTTTTCCATGTTTAGCAACTTAATTTATTATATACTTTAAAATTTATTTTGAAATTTAAAGAAAAAATTTACTGAAGATCTGAAAAAACAGTTCCTAAAAGATCAACTTTTCCAGAAAACTAGCTGCACAGTGCATTGTGTCTGTTATGTTAAAAATGTGCACTAGACATAAATACAAAAACCATGACACAAGCCACCATTCTTCAACAATTTGAGCAAAGATAAAAATGCCTAAGGAACAACATGGATGACTTGCAAAAAATGGGCTCCTTACTTTAAGTACCAAAAAAAAAAAAAAAAAAAAAGAGAACACATGGATAAATGTATTCAGTTATATACACTGAACTGTACCTTTGGCACTAGGAATCAGAACATTCTGTCCCATAGCATTAACACGTGTTATAAAAGTGCATAGTGTCGGAATAAGGAATACAACCAACAGCAATGAAAAGCAGCTTTGTCAACTAGGCAATAAAACACTCTACAGCATGTCTCTCTGTTGTCCATCATTGTAACAACTTTGAAAAGAAAAAAATAGTAAGAAAAGAAAAAAGGAGCTATAACCTCTTTTATTTTTTCTCTGCTTAAAATCAGAGAACCGAAAACAGACATCAATTCTGTAATACAGTAACATCTTCAAAGTACATCGTTTATAAAAGAGAGGGACAGAGAACAAAAGAGTGTTTTCAGAGACCCAAACATAAGAGGGTGAGAGCGCCTCTCATGCAGCTTTCAGATGGTGCTCAGGAGAAGGCACTTCACAGTCACTGGCACTAAACAAAGTTGCAGAATTCTTTGCCAGTCACTTTAGGAAATCATGATAATAATTCAGGAATAAAGCAAGGCTCTCCTCATCCAGAGGTGTCTAGGCCAACACTGCTCCAATCCGTACAAGCAATCTCAGTAGATGTGGCACTCCACGCACCTGGGCATGGGTGCCTCAGAGTGACCTGCGAAAATGTCAGCATACTGCAGGCTCTCGAATTGACAGAGTAGCTGAGTGCCCAGCATTCCACAGAGGTATTCTTTTATCCCTGCCACCACTTTGTTTTTTATTTTTTTTTTGAGTTGGAGTCTCATTCGGTCGCCCAGACTGGATTGCAGTGGGCGCTCCCGGCCACCGCAGCCTTGACCTGCTGGGCTCCAGCGATCCTTCCGCCTCAGCCTTCCGAGTAGCCGGAATTACAGGCATGCGCTACCACGCCCGGCTGATTTTTTTTTATTTTATTTTATTGTAGAGATGAGGTCTCGCCGCCCAGGCGGGTCTCGAACCCGCGGGCTCAGGCAATCCACTCACCTCAGCCTCCCAAAGGCGCGGGATTACAGGCTGAGCCACCGAGCCCGGCAAGGGGAAAAGTTTTGAAATAAAAATGCAAAATGAGAATATTGAGCCCTACTGAAAATTACATTGAATTCTCCCTAAATTATCTGCTACCATCTCTTTTTAAAGACTAACATTATATGATAAAATATAATTTGTGTTGAATAAATGAAGTTGGAATCATCTTGCCTTCAGTACAAAACTGTCTCATATTTGAGAAGTTTTTAAAAATATTTCAGATCTTTGTGCCAAAGTGAACATTTGGGAAATATTTTAAAATATACCTGACTAGACCTGAATAATACCATGTGTGCACGCACACATGGAAAGAGAGAGAGCAAGCAAGAGTGAGAGACAGAGAGAGACAGAGAGAAAGGAAGAAAACTGAGAAAGATGTCTCTTCTCTTGAAATTGTCTTGATATATGAACTTAGACTCAGGTATTAAGACCTAGAAAAAGCCCATCTTCAGAATTAACACTTTTAACTTCTGAGAGTAATTACTAATAATACTCTATTATGTTTTCAAATAAGCCTGTCATAAAAAAATAATCCTGGATAACAGCCTAAATCTGGGTTTCGGGAAGAAGAAAGGTTAGCATTCCTTGAGCCAGTGTTACTTATTCTACAAAATTCTCTGGACCTGTGTGAAGTTAATATTTATTTAGCGCGGGATTACAGACTGAACCACCGAGCCCGGCTCTTGCCACCCCTTTGTTAACAACATACTCCTTATTATCTGTGTTTCCAGGAGTTTCTCGTAATTTGCATAAGCCTCCAGAAAGGAATTCACATTCTTGGCAGGAAGATCAAAGAGCTGTTTTAGCCTAGTGATTAAGTCCCAGTCATCAACAAGCCATAGTTTAGAACTTCAAGAATCTTTCCCTTAAATTCAACCTCTGTTCATGAATGTTTCCTCATCTTCAACAGTAGTATCTACCCAGGCTCTCTTCTTCCGAGGAGGCTGAGGTGTATCACCGGCTCCATTTCCGGGTGTTTTCTGTATGCTCTCCTTTGCTTTCACTTCGATATTTTTCTGCTGCAGATTAGACATCCTTCCCGGGTCAGTCCCTCTCAGCTTCCCCTCAGTATCTCAGTCCTGATTGGCTTTTTGAAATTCTTGCTGTTTCTGCAGATTGGTGTCCACGTGTTGGAGTATTCTGCTCTCTGGAACCCACTCATTACAATTTGTATTCCAACCACTGTAATGTATAAAGTATTTCACTTGTTTGTCCTTTATGGCAACCTTTACACACTGCTTTATAAAGAAGAGGCCATGAAAGCACAGCACTCGCTCACCCTCCTGGAATTTAGGCACCATATTAAGTGATTTGTTGCCTCCTTCTCTCACCATCCCCGACGTCCACACTTTACACACTACCCTATCCAACTCTGCTCAGAAGCGCTGCCAGACACAGTCCAATGTCTTAGATTTGTAAGAGTTAGTTTAGTAATCAAGCAGGACCTATATGAAGACAACTGAAATACTTAAGAAAGAAATCAAGTATGTTAAACTTAAAAATGCATCTTGAAAGGATGAACGTGCATAACTGTTTAAACAGTTTCAAATATTGCCCAAAGTTTTTAAAAAGTGATTTAAACTTACTAATCTTACACAAGTGAATAATAAGATTATAATGCTACTCAAACGCTTAAGAAAGTATTAGAGGTTTTTTTAAATGGGGAATTAAATAGATTGGTCATACTCAAGGCAAGTTTCTGAAGTATCTTTGTTTTTTTTTTTAGTTGGAGTCTCACTCTGTTGCCCAGACTGGAGTGCAGTGGCATGCTCCCAGTCACCACAGCCTCAACCTGCTGGGCTCCAGTGATCCTTCCGCCTCAGCCTTCCAAGTAGCTGGAACTAAAGGTGCACACTACCACGCCTGGTTAATTTTTGATTTATTGTAGAAACGAGGTCTCACCAATTTGCTCAGCTTAGTCTCAAACCCGCGGGCTCAGGCAATCCACTCACCTCTGAGCCACCGAGCCTGGCCTCAAGTTTATTTTCTACATATAAAACTTCCTGAGGGAACAATCAAAAGAACTAACATAAACATTGTGGCCTGAGTCTGTAGTCCCAGCTACTCATGAGGCCAGGGCAGGAGGATCGAATAAGCCTAGAATTTGAGACCCACCTAGATAACATAGCAAGACCCCATCTCAAAAACAAAACAAACAAAACAAAAAAACCCAACATTTTCATAAACAATGCCAAATATTTTTTCTAGAAAAAACACAGATTTTTTTTTACATTAAATGTTGTACGTTAAAGAAGTATCAAATTGGAGGACTTTTGGGGAAGGGATAGAATCACAATTTGTTGTAATAAAAAAAGCTATTTATAGTATTTTCTTTTATTTAATCTAATTTAAACAGTTTATAGTATGGCAGTTGAATACAATAAAACAAAAAACTGTTTTAAAATGAACACTAAGTTCAAATAAACAGAAACCAACAGCCACTCTAAATATTATCTATCAGGCTGGGCAAGGTAGCTCAAGCCTGTAATTCCAGTACTTTGGGAGGCCGAGGTGAGAGGATTGCTGATCCCAAGGGTTCGAGACCAGCCTGGGGCAACATGGTGAGATCTCATCTTACAAAAAATCAAAAAATTAGCAGGGCATGGTGGTGCGTGCCTGTAGTTCCAGCTACTCGGAAGACTGAGGCAGAAGGATCGCCTTAGCATTCCAGTCTGGGTAACAGAGTGAGATTCCAATTTAAATAAATAAATAATACATCTATCAAAGAATAAAAAGATAATGTTATCTATCAAAGAATAAAACATACACGTTCTCCTTTAATTAATTATTCATTACTATTTTCATGATTATTAAAGTTTTAAAGAATATGTAGAATGCAGTAAAAAAAATTGGAATAGAAATAGCATCATGTTAATTAATCACATTGAAGAAAGACTTTGTTGGATGTCATTAAATGCTCCCAAATATCTATTTTTCCCAATCTAGTCAGACTTATTAGCACATTTGTGCATTTTACATATATATACTATAATAATATGACAACTGCCATATCTTATTTCAGAAAAAGGATAAATTATTATGAAAATATGAAAACTTAATTTGGTACAGTTTTAAGATATCCAGACCTATTGAAATTATTTTAAACTCTGAAGGCAAACAATTGCCTGAACCACAATCTAATTTTTTTTTAACCTGAGTTGCTGTATTTCTCACATTATTAATACTATTCTTTTTAATATTTTCCTCTAATTAAAATATTTTTAGATTTTTGGAGGCGATTTATTTGCCTACTTTGGGAGGCTGAGGTGAATGGATTGCCTGAGTCCACCAGTTTGAGACCAACCTGGGCAACTTGGCGAGACCTTGTCTCTACAATAAAAATTTTTTAAATTAGCTGGGCGTAGTAGCGTGCACCTCAGGTTCTGGTTACTTGGAAAGTTGAGGCGGAAGGATGGCCAGAGCCCAGCAGGTCGATGCTGGGGTGGCCGTGAGCACGGCACTGCACTCTAGCCTAGGCAATGGAGTGAGACTCCAACTCAAAAAAAAAAAAAAAAGAAAAGAACATAGATGGTGTAGTGTGCTCAGTTTGAGGTTTTACTTTTTCAGAAAAACATTAAAAAACTGGAAACTGCCTTTTGCTTTCATTCATTCACTCACTTAAGCATGAATCAAACACTTATTGAGTATTTGCATGACTCAGGGAACAAAAAAGACACTACTTAAGACGGGGAGACATTTGTTTTAGGGGTACAGAAGTTATTTAGAGTAACTTTGAAAAGTTTGCTTATTTTTCCCTGAGATAACCTCAAAAATATGCAAAATTGTTGGGATTATTGCCAAAGTTTCTGTAATCATGAAACTGAACAAACCAGTTGTGAGTCTTAAAGAGAAAACTGTCACAAAATCTTCTTAACTGCAGAATTCCCAGAGAACTCCAGTTAATTTCACAGGCTCCTCTGCAGTTGTTACATGCCTGGGAATTGTGCTGCCTTAGCCAGAATGAGTGTTTGCAAGGACAATTACAAAAATAAATTTTATACATATGATCCTGACTGGGGATTTCTGGTGAAACTTAAAAAACACATTATAAAAACTAATTTAGATCCCTAACATTCTGCCAAAAAACAGATATGCATCCCATTTCTGGACCAGACCTTATTTACCACTTTAATTGCTATGGGAATCAAAATTTTAGATCACTAAGATAAAGAGACCAAACAAAAGTTTTTCTCTTTACTCTTTATGGTCCTATTTTTTTTTAAAAGTATTTTCTAATTCTAACTTAGAACTAGAAGTTCTGGACAAAAACAAAACAAAATAAAATCTATTTAAAACCATAGGAGGCCGGGCTCGGTGGCTCAACCTGTAATCCCGCGCTTTGGGAGGCCGAGGTGAGTGAACTGCCTGAGCCTGCGGGTTCGAGACCCGCCTGGGAAACTTGGCAAGACCTCGTCTCTACAATAAATAAAAAAAAATTAGCCGTGCGTGGTAGCGCGTGCCTGTAGTTCCAGCTACTTGGAAGGCTGAGGCGGAAGGATCGCCGGAGCCCAGCAGGTCGAGGCTGCAGTGACCGGGAGTGGCCACTGCACTCCAGTCTGGGCGACTGAGTGAGACTCCAACTCAAAAAATAAATATATAAATAAAGCCATAGGGAAGTTGCCAAGTGGCAGATTTGTGAGACCCAGATCCCAGAGAGAATGGAAGTTCACAAAGGTAAACCCAGGATCTGCCAATTCCAATGTACCTACTGAGGTTGCAAAGCTAAGCAGGGACTCTATAGATTAATGAAGTCCCAGAAACAACAACAACAAAAAAAACCACTGGGTTTTAGGGACCACTGAAAGTTTTACGCTAAGACCCTGAAGGACCCCACCCTAGGAATCAAGAGTGAGCCAGAAATAAGACTCAAATTAGAACCATCTCAATTGCTGATTAGATTGAGATGATTTAAATCATCTTTAGTAAAAGAAGCAAAAATACAATTTCTCTATAGGAAAATAATATCATCTAGAGATTCAAGTCATCTATAATTTTTCATATATAATTTCTGACATTAAAAGAAAGATCATCAGGTATAATAGAAGGCAACACTTGACCATACACTGACAGAAAAATAATCAAGAGATCTAGATTATATAATTATTGGACATGAATTTTGAATAACTGCGATTAATATGTTTGAAAAGTAAAAAGACAGTGTGGCCATTTTGACAGAGAACTGTGAACTGAAAAGGAGGATCAAATGAAATTTTGAACTGAAAAATACAATAATCAAGATTGAGAACGCAATGAATGGGTTTAATAACAGGTTAAGCTCTGAAAAATGAATGAGTGAATTAGAATGTAAGTCAGAAAAGAAAAAGTTCAGACTTAAGTATGAGAGACAAAACAACAACAAAAACCCACAAAACACATAAAAGAGCACAAGAAATATATGTGAGATAATAAAATGATCTATCATATGTGAAACTGGAGTCCTAGAGATAGAGGTGAGAGGCTACGGGACAGAAGCAATATTTAAAGAGATAATGTCTGAGATTTTTTCCAAATCTGGTTCTCCTAATGAAGATTTGAGAAAGAGCCCCATGTGACTTGCAGAGTGAGAGGTAGAATAATAATTGTGAAAAATGCCCAGATCCCTCTCCATAACAAACAACTACTCCCCAGCGGAAAAATTTTTAGCAGAGCCTTATACCAAAGAAGGCAAGGGCACTTCACTCTAGTCCCTTCCAGACTTTCTGTCTCACATAAGGAAGGAAAAGCTAAGAAACAGGAGGGAAGGTAATAGCCCAAACACACATGTCCACTAAAAGATTGAAATTTATTAATACAATTATAGAATGCTTTTCCTCTGCTACACCCACCACATAGCAACAGTGCTCCCTATTGAGTTACTGCTGAAAGAGTTTTGAGAGCAGACTCTCTCTAAGGAGAAGTACTTAGGGAAGCCCATAGCCTACATGGGTGGCAAAAAAAAAGGGCATACTAGAGGAATGTGAAACTTCTGGCACTTACAGCTACAGGAGACATTAAACACAGTCAAATTTCTAACTGAATTAAGATAAAACTTCACACTGAAGACCTATTTTCCTGCTTTACTACCTGACTTTTTTTTTTTATCATGACTTTTAACAAAAAAAAAAAATTACAAGGTATGCTTCTTTAAAGCAAGAAAAAGTCTGAGAAGACAAAGAAAGCATCAGAACTAGATTTAGGTAAGAAAAAGATATTGACAATATGAGACAGGGAATTTAAAGTTCTATGATTAATATATTAACTGCTCAAATGGAAAAAATTAGGGAACGTGCAAGAACAGATGGGTAATGTAAGAGAAGAGAAAAAACTCTAAAGAATAAAAAAAGATATGCTAGAAACCAAAATCATTGTAATAGAAATGAAAGCACCTTTGATGGGTTTATTAGCAGACTGACATGAGATCAATGAGTTTGAAGAGAGATTGATAGAAACTTCCAAAAATGAAATGCAAAGAGGAGAAATAATTTTTTTTTTTTTTTGAGTTGGGAGTCTCACTCGGTGGCCCAGACTGGAGTGCAGTGGCCACTCCCAGCCACCGCAGCCTCGACCTGCTGGGCTCCGGCAATCCTTCCGCCTCAGCCTTCTGAGTAGCCGGAATTACAGGCATGCGCTACCACGTCTGGCTGATTTTTTGATTTATTGTAGAGATGAGGTCTCGCTGCCCAGGCGGGTCTCGAACCCGCGGGCTCAGGCAATCCACTCACCTCAGCCTCCCAAAGGCGCGGGATTACAGGCTGAGCCACCGAACCCGGCAAGATATTTTTTTTAAAAGAAGGTTTACACCGGGCCTTTGGGAGGCTGAGGTGAGTGGATTGCCTGAGCCGCGAGACCTCACGTCTACAATCAATCAAAAACCAGCCGGGCGTGGTAGCGCGCGCCTGTAATTCCGGCTACTCGGAAGGCTGAGGCGGAGGGATCGCCGGAGCCCGGCAGGTCGAGGCTGCGGTGGCCGGGAGCGGCCCCTGCACTCCGGTCTGGGCGACCGAGTGAGACCCCAACTCAAAAAAAAAAAAGAAGGTTTACTGCCATGAAATCTATGGATTGAACCTGGTAACCTAATGCTTTTTTTAGACGAGTCACGGGTTCCTATAATAAAAGAGGTATTCTGAGAGGAAGAATGATAATGGCAAAGCACAGAAGTATGCTGCAACGCATTGAGGTTTCAGTGTGACTTAAGTGGATTTATGGCTTAGCTAACCTGGTTTTAACTAAAGCAGCTCTCAAAATATGTACCAATCGTTTTTAAATATTACTTCAAAGAAACCAGGGTTGATGGTGACACTAGGAAAGCAAGTAAGCAACAAGAAGAGACCTGAGCTGAACGTCTCCATTTCCACCTCTATTTCTTTTGTCAACTCTATTGCAAGATGGTGACCATGGCAATCTAATCTAGCTTTTATAAGGTCAGGCGAAAATGTTCATAATTATCGAGGCCGTTCTTTGAAATTTGCATTCAGTCGGGTTCGGTGGCTCAGCCTGTAATCCCGCGCCTTGGGAGGCGGAGGTGAGTGGATTGCCTGAGCCTGAGGGTTCGAGACCCACCTCAGCAACTTGGTGAGCCTTCATCTCTACAATAAAGCAAAAAAATTAGCCGGGTGGTAGGGCATGCCTGTAGTTCCAGCTACTTGGAAGGCTGAGGCGGAAGGATGGCAGGAGCCCAGCAGGTCGAGGCTGCGGTAGCCGGGAGCGGCCACTGCACTCCAGTCTGGGCGACAGGGTGAGACTCCAACTCAAAAACAAAAAAAGAAAGAAAGAAATTCGCATTCACACCTGTCATTTAACTTACTCTAAATGTGTAATGTATACTGTTTATGTTATGCTTTTGTGGTGTCTGTTTTTCAGTTATCACAGTCATTAAAATCAAGTATAAGCTTAGTTGGATGTAAAACATAATAAAGAAATATGAATAGTGCCTGAATATTTAACAATATTAAATAATTTTTGTTATTTTTTTCACATATTTGTGACTTAGATAAGAAATATGTATCTTTAAGAAATATATTGATGTATTAACAACATTATATAATATCTGGAATTTGTTTCTAAATAAAACAAGGCAGTGGTGAGGGGGAGTGTGAGTGTAGGAATGCCATGTGAGGCTATGAACTGATAATGATTGAAGTAGATGGAGAGTACAGAAGGGTTCATTCTAGTATCTGCCCTACTAAAATTTTCTACAGTATAAACGTAGAAAACCTTGATTTAGAGATTTATCTTTAAGTTATTGTAAAATATAGTGCTAATACAATATTCTCAAAATAATAAAGTATGTTTGACAGCATTGCTCTCACTAAATTATTAAACTGATATGTGTTTTGTGTTAATTAATTTGATTTAGCCATTTTACAATGCATACAAATTTCAAAACATCGTGTTACGCATAATAAATATATATAACTTTTGTCAACTTAAAAAAATTAGAAAAAGTTTTCTGCCAAATAAATTGTAAAATAAATACAGTTGTGCACTACCTAGATACCTAAACAGAGTTCTTTAGCAACCAATATTTTATTGCAGTCAAAAATACTTGGATATTCTAGTATTGCTATGAAAATAAATATTTTTCTGAATTGTACTTTAAAATATGTATTGAATTGTACTTTAAAATATGTATTAAAATGACTAAATATTTAATAACAAAGCCTGATTTGTATTCTATAAGAGCAAAACTGTGTTTGTATCATCAATTTAAAAGTATGCCTTGCTTTAAAATTTGAACTTTATTAATATGTTTTGTTTCATCTAAAGTTTCACTTGAAATTTATCATGTTCTTTTATTTTTGTGGTGAATTTTAATACGCCTGATGTAGTATTAATGCATTATATTTATATTATTAGAAAGTAAATAAATCTGCATATTTTGGGTGTGCATGCTCCCAAATCATTTTCTGATAAGGTACACACACATTTGGAAAATGATAATTTGGAGATGACCGCCCTAGAAGTCATCAATCTACGTCTCAACCCAATAAAAAACTTTTTTTAATATTCTCTCATCCTTTGCTTAAAATATCCTAGCATGGTTTTAAACTCATCACCTCAGGAAGAAGCTGGCTACATCGTTTAATTATGTTACTCATAATAAACAAACCAACCAGCAAACATTTCTTATATTGACTCTTCCTTAAATTGGCACTTCCCATAATGGACTAAAGGTAGAAGGACCACTACTTTTACCTCTAAGCTTGATTCAGAAGTGCTAGGAAGTGAGTTAATCATGTGTGACCCCCCCCCCCAAAATATTGAAATGCTCTTGTCTAATTCCATTAGAGCACCAGATGTCTTTGACAAAAAGACTACAGGGCCAAATAGGCCAAATACCTTTTCCTCACTCTGTCATTCAAGTATTTCCTTTCCAATGACATATACAGTCATCCACTGGTTGCCATCATCATTTAATTGAAAGACTTGAACTAGGAATGACCTTGACATCTTTCCTTTTGAGATCTAGAGGAAAATAAAATATTTCCTGTAAGAACTTTCCCTCAATCATCAGTAAGTCTCAACAAAACAGGGTGAAAATAATTTTCTCTGATACAGCAAATGAACCACCAAACATCTGTTTTCATTGCTTCTTTCTCAAATTGGAAATGACGACAGCTACTACATTCTAATTGACTATCTCATGAAACCATTCAACGATTGATTGACCTCTGTTTAACTTTCATATTGCTTTATTAAAAAGAAAATATTTTTCTTGGAAAAGTAAAATCAATTTTAGTAAAACTTCAAAACTGAATTATAGGCAGCAAATAGAAAGGCATACTCAAAATTGGTCTGTAAACTACAATTTAGAAAAAGGGGAACATAAACTCTGACTTCAGACAGAACTGAAAATAAACAAAAATAGAGTGAGGGAGATATGTTGAATGCCTTACCTCTGCATACACCATGTGTTCCAGCAGTTCCAAAAATGCTCGCAGCTTCTTGAAACCATGTTTTCTTATGCTTCTATGTCTGCCATGCCCAACTGACCCAGCTCAGGTTATACCCTGGAAACCGGTGAAATGAGTGAATGGCAGAGCTGCCCACAGTAGTACACCCTTGGTTTACAGGTTATTTAGGATTGTGTAGAGATTCTGAAATAATATTAGCCAAGGTCATTCTGAGATGTGCAGGTGGGATGAAAAGATAACACTTACTGGGGTTCAAAGTGTAAACAGGTATATAATAACAAATACAAAATCTGATGAGATGGGATTGGAAAAAACTACAGGGTTCTGTAAAGATGGTTTGGGTCTAGTAGTTTAACACATCTCAGAGACTTCTTATATTCTGGAGCCCAGAGCCTACTGGAGGCTCACGTGCCAAGAAGGACACAATCACTCACTCCTCCCGCCCTCTCTCCTTCCACTGTAGTGTGCCTGGTCTGGAGTGTGTCTGAGGACGCAAGCAGACCCTTCTAGCAAGGCCCTGAAGTTGCATGCCATGATAGGTCTGAGACAAAACATATGTCAGTACCCAGGGCAGGCATAGTAAGAGTGAAGAAGAAAAACATGATTAATATACACAGTTCGGGGTTTTAGGCAGAAAAATGATGAGAACAATTATCCTGTATCTCTTGTGTGAGTCAAGAACCTACTCTTCTACTGTGCAATAGTGTGTGCGTTTGCTGGAATTATCTTCTGCTCTCAGAGAAGAACGTTTTTATGTTAGGCTTTATGGGGTGTGGCTTTATGGGCCTTGCTATGAGAGTATGCTGTGGTGGGGAACTCTTTTGGGTTTTGACAGGCAGATGTCTAAGAAACATTGGGGACTATGACTATATAACTGGTACTTTGGATATGGAGGATTTATGCCATGTAATTTTAAACACAGCTTTATTTTGGTCTTCTGCTGTTCCATTAAATTGGACCAGTAGGAGTAATCCTTCTCCGTCTGTCCCTCTGGCTTTTCTGGTCATTCTTTTTTTTTTTCTTTCCTTAGCAAATGAAGTATATTTTATTGCTGTTTTGAAAATAAAATGAAAGCCAGTCAAATGTTAAAAGAAAAAGATAAATTGGTGATTTTGCCAGGTGGTTGCCAATAATTGGCCATTTTGCAAATTGACTTCCTTCCCTAAGACATAAAGCCAAATGCAGACTGACTGTGACATTTGTTGTCCAACATAAGATACTCTTGAAAATGATAGGCAGTACTATCCGTAATGACACTGAGACCACAGACATAATATTAACTGTAGGCCACAGGACTGTCCACAGCAAACTATGAAGTGAACTTAACAGATATTTCTGACACCATCTTACTGGTCAGTGTTTAATAAGAATTGTCTGCTAATCTTTTAAAGTGGTAAACATAGTCACAAGCTAGAAATGCAATATGTCCTAGATAATAATCAAAGCTCTAAATTTAACTTCAACATAAAATCTCACTGTTGTACGGCTGAAGCCTTCATTGAGCTAGCCACTGCCCAAGGGAAGGGAAGTGTGCTCTTCCTTCTTCCCCTGCCCTAATGATTTTCCTTCCTTTCCAGCTTATCAGTCTAGATTTTTCAGTCCTTCCTGTGCTCAGGGAGATGACAGAGAGAAAAGGTAGGGGAATTGAGAAGGAGGGAATAGAGAACATAACAATCCACCATCTTGCCCAAAATCTTCTTCATAAATATCCCCTGACCCTTCATTCTCCTATTTTTTTATAACCCTGATGTGAATTAGGGAGTTGAGGTTTTTATAAATGAGTTTTGGCAATTTCCTTTGAAATTCTGCATATGGTCTAGAAATTCCTTCAGTGGAGCATCTCATGTAGTTTGTGCTTCAGTCAAAAGAGTTCATTTGAGTTCAGGTTAATATCCTGTTACAACCATGTCATGGAGTGTCAGTCATATGTGAGTTCTGGAAACAGGGAAAGAGGTAACTTTGTGATCCTTCCTAGAGAATTTGCTTTCCTGGATGGGTTCTTTAAGGATCTGCTTCATATGATTTCTCTGGTTTTTACTGCTGTAACAATGGGGAGTGGGTGTGCATGTTTGCCCTAAGAGAACTTGAAAAATCCCTGAAAGGCTAACAGCTATTGGAATTTTTATTCACATTCAATGTGAGTAGGAGCTCTTTAAAATACCTACCTCAAAAACAGTGTGGAACAGAGGATGATCTAACACAATGGATAGATCATTATTTGTAAGGGTCAACAGCAATGTATATAGAGTCCTCAGGTCATTTTAAGATAAAGTCTATATTTCCAGCTTTCAATCCCATGTATTAGAAAATGACATCTTTTATATTTCAGCATACTTGAGAAGAGTATGTTGAATGTAAAAATCACAAAATGTTCAGCCCAAGAGAAGGTAAACCAGCCCATTATTTCCCTGTGTCTTTGCTTTGGTTAAAATAATCTTTAATAAGAAGATGAGAGAGAAAAATATATGAGAAAGGTCTCTGAGGAGGCAAGAAAAAATAAAATCCATAGCACAGTTGGAGAATAAGATTAAGACTAGGAGGAACCCCTTGGTTTATGAGATCAAAGAGACAGTAGTTAAAATGGGGATGAGGTTTATAAGTCTGTAGGTAGAAAGGTGAGGGAGTTCATAGCCTAATGTGTATTTGATGAAAATAAAATAACTATAAAAAGTAGTTTGAGAAGGAGGATGAAGGTATGAAATGGCACTGCCCAATACAGCACCTGCTGTGGTAAAATGAACCTTGAGTCTAGACAGGCCTCTCTATCCTGTCACTATGTTAACTGGGGTCTTCAGGCCTCTTCTGGAGGAACATTCACATTTAAATTAATTAACATTAAATAAAAGGATATTTTAGTTTTTCAGTAGTCTTAGTCACATTTCAAGTGCTCAATAGCTAAATGTGAATGGTGACTGCTCCATTAGACAGCATGAATATGGAACAGGTCCATCATTACAGAGATTTCAATAGGAGGTTTGGAATATCCTTTTGGAGAGTGTGACATTTGTGTGGATCATTTATTTTTGAAGGGGTGAGGTGTTGCTATTCAGCATTGAAATTTCATTTTTTATGTATGTTGCTCTTCCTGAATGCTGGCTTCTAAATGTTAGACTTTTGGGTGGTCAATAAGCAACATCCCTTTCTTCTTCTGAGTACAGAGTAATTTAGAAATAGGACTCAAGAGATGGAAAGATGGAAGAAACTAATATCTATTTTTTTTTTTTTGAGTTGGAGTGTCACTCTGTCACCCCGACTGGAGTGCAGTAGCACACTCCCGGCCATAGCTGCCTCGACCTGCTGGGCTCCCATGATCTTTCCGCCTCAGCCTTCCAAGTAGCCAGAGCTACAGGCGTGTACTACCACACCCGGCTAATTTTTGATTTATTGTAGAGATGATGTCTCACCAAGTTGCCCAGGCTGGTCTCGAACCTGTGGGCTCAGGCAATCCACTCACCTC
>NW_007145437.1:189443-203133 GCF_000164805.1 Carlito syrichta
TCCACTCACCTCAGCCTCCCAAAGTGCTGGGATTACAGGCTGAGCCACCGAGCCCGGCGAAACCAATATCTTAATTACTGATAAAACTGATTAGTTTTAAATCTTCAGCAAAATGGACTTTTGAGACTAGATAGAATTGTCCACCCATTCACTGTATTAGTTAGAATCTCAGGCATCCACTGGAACATTAGAAACATTTACTAACTATGTGACCATGGAGAACTCACCAAACCTCTTTGAGCCTCAGTTTTCTTATCTGTGTAATGGAAATAATTATACCTATTTCAAACTTTTGTGTTGGAGGTAGACTCATTTATATAGTACTTAAAACAGTTGCTGGCACACAGAAAATTCTATGTGTGTTTGTACTTAAATATAATTATTTATTATTCTATTGTTGCATAATGGAGGCTAGCTCAGTACGCAGTCAGCTCATAAGCAGGCTTAAGGAACACTCAAAGGGACTGGCCAAGTTTGCTCAGTTCCATCTCCAAAGTCCCCAATCAATAAGTCACTGTCTTCACTACCTGAGTAAGAAAGGAGAGTAGGCAGTAAGAGGTGTGACTTTGATGCTCTTTGGCCTGGAGTAGTGGAGTAGAAACCTTTGCTCCTCTATGGAAACATATGTAGGTACCCCTCCCAACCCCCAAAGGTAGGTTCATATAACAAGAGCTTGCGCTCTCTCTCTCTTACTCTTTCTCTCCACACTTTCAAACTACCCCAGTAAAATGTCAGTCATTTAGAGGCTGAAATAGCACTTATATCTCTCTTTTCACTACTACATTAGCCTGCAATGCAAAAATCAGACCTTGACTCCAGGCTAGCACTGCAGTACATAGAAACAGGAATAGCAACTCATCTAAGCAGTCATGTAACCTGCTTCTAATCATTATGTGACACATGTAAGAAAAATCTCAGAGGCATTGTAAGCTTCTAACTGAACCGTACACCTGTCTATTCATGTCCTTTTAAACATTGAAATAAACTAAGATCAATTAGTGACATCTATAAAAATTCCTGAATATAAAAACCTTGGAAACCAAATCCAAAGTCTCCATGAATGGCATTTCAAGAAAAGACCTTAGGTTTCAATTTATTCATGTTTTTTCTTTTCCATCAAATTATTTATTTAAATGAAATCTTACTAAAATTGCAACACATGCTGGGTATCTGACCTTCGCTTGGTTGACTGTTGATGCACTCTGAGCCATCTGCATCTGGTTACCATTCGCATTTAAAACTGATATATGTGTGTGTGTGTGTGTGTGTGTGTGTGTGTGTGTGTGTGTGTGTGTGTGTGTGTGTTTAGTTGGAGTCTCTCTCTGTCACCCAAGCTGTAGTGCAGTGGCATGCTCATGGCCACTGCAACCTTGACCTGCTGAACTCAGGCGATCCTTCCAAGTAGCTGGAACTACAGGTGTGAGCTACCATGCCTAGTTGGGTTTTTGATTTATTGTAGAGACGAGGTCTCGCCAAGTTGTTCAGTCTGGTAAAACTGATATTTTATGTTGTGAGTTCCATGAGCTCAAGGGCCTTTTCTGTTTTATCACTTTATTCCCAATACCTAGGACAGCGCCTGACACAAAGTTGGTGCCTGATGAATATTTACTTATTGAATGAATGACTATCAGACAGTTAAAACTGAGTGACTTGGACTAAGTCACTCAGTAAATTGGTGAGGCTGGGACTTAGCATACAGTGAGTGGCTGTGTAAATGTTGGTGTCATTACCAGAATGAGGAATATAACAAGAGAATTTGGGGGAAAGGATGCTACTATCAGTTCTGGACATAGGAGTGCAAGGTCCTCATGGGCCTTCCATGTACAGGTATCAATAGATAATGAGGTGTGTAGTCTGTGCAGCTGGGACTCAGTGATTTAGCACTTCAACCACAAATTTGCAAAAGATATTAATTCATTTAACTTTCAAACACTATGCTAGTCCAGGGATATTTTCTACTCTCACATAACCATAAGGGCAGAGTTTCTTAAACTTTAATGTGCAGGAAAATTACTTGGGGGTTCCTGTTAAGATGCAGATTCTGATTCAGACCATCTGGGGTAGGGTCCAAGATTCTGCATTTTTAACAAGTTCCTGTGTGATGCTGAAAGTGCTCATCTACCAGTGCAAATCATTACAGAACAGTGAAAATGACTTTGAGTTGGTTAGTAGTATTTTCTTCTTTTTGTAAAATTTCATAATCTTTACACTACACAGAGAATGAACTTAAATTCTGTTTGTTTTTCAAATAAATTTCATTTAGGAAGGTAACATGGCTTTTAATTCATAATTTAATTCTAGGTAAACTATCTCTTATTTTAGTAGTGACCTCATAAGCTACTCAGTTTTTCAGGAAGATTTTTTAGATTTAGTCTTTGGCTAAAGACTTCCGTCTAAATTCAGCAGCTGTTAGAAATAATTCAGCAAAAAAGGCAGGCCATGGAAGTAGGTAAATTTAGGATGTTTTGAAACTTTTAAGTACTTAGAAATAGTATCAATTGTAAAATATTGACCTAGTTCAAAGCTATGGTATAGGTAGGGCTATCCTTATCCTGAAACAGAAACATTCCCATCTCACAAAGATTTGTATATGATACCAGTAGTCTCTTTTAAGATATCATTAGATTAGTGTAAATTGAATGGAAGATTTAGGAATCATCTGTACCGTTATCTGTAAGGCATTTTTCTTTTCTTTTCTTTTTTTTTTTTTTTGAGTTGGAGTCTCACTCTGTCGCCCAGACTGGAGTGCAGTGGCCGCTCCCGGCCACCGCAGCCTCGACATGCTGGGCTCCAGCGATCCTTCCGCCTCAGCCTTCCAAGTAGCCGGAATTACAGGCATGCGCTACCACGCCCGGCTGATTTTTTGATTTATTGTAGAGATGAGGTCTCGCTGCCCAGGCGGGTCTCGAACCTGCGGCCTCAGGCAATCCACTCACCTCGGCCTCCCAAAGGCGCGGGATTACAGGCTGAGCCACCGAGCCCGGCTGGCATTTTTCCTACTGTGACTGTCCCGTAAAACTTTACTATTTGCTCTTGTTCTTTCATTGGTCCATTCAAAAAATCCTTATAGAATTTGTTGTTTCTAGGCACTGGAGAAACAGCTGTGAATTAGACAAGGATCTTGGGTTCTTGAGAATTTTAAGGGAAAACAGAGACAATAAAGAAGTAAATAAATTTCATGTGAAGATAAGCACTATTTAAAAAAATAAGCAATAAGATAAAAAATAAGCAATAAGTGAGTAACTGGCATTGGGGGTACTGATGAAGAGACACACTACTAATTCATTATTGTTGTAATGTTTGGTTGCTTAGAGTTACTTCCCTGCAGGAACCCACATTCCTTAGGTAATGCACATAAGAATCTTACCCCCTTAACTCTCTTTTCCAATTGTAAGTTTGTGCTGAAACTTCCTGTAACAGATGAGTCACTGACCCATCTTCCCAGGTGTCTTGCCTCTTTGTTTAGGGGGCATGTGAGGTTGTATTCGCATAGTTTGTAAAATAGATTGTTATTCATTTTTGTGATCCATAGTTAAAGTTAGAAAAACAATTATATTAATCTTGTAACTGTAATCAGTATACTCCTTTGTTTTGTTGTAACCGTTTGTTAATGATGTATCACCATAAATAATGTTTTGCTTTGTAGTAAACTCTGTTAACCCCTTTGCTCAAGGTTACTGATAAATGAAAATCACAGGTTCCTCAGTAATAAACACAAGGAATGTATATGTCAGGGTACAGATAGGGTGAGGGTGGAAGGATGGAGAGGAGAGACGAGGGGTGGCGCAGTACTGCCGAGCTGGCAAACGGAAGGTGTGCGCTGGTAACCCAGAGATCTGAGCAATGCAAAGAACTGCAACACACAAAGAGGTGAGAGAAGATAAAATTCATTTAAGAAAAGTTCACTCCCCACAGACAGGGAGCAGGCCCACACTCTAGGTGAGTGTGGCGCCATAGTGCTGTAGCTGCCCCTCCCCCCAGTCTTGGCTTACTTAAATCCTTTCCCTTGGAGATATTGCAATCAGGCAGACATGACTCCCATGACTTCCTAATTGACCACCTGTAGATGTCTTGGAGATCCTGTGACCCAGAGACCCATTAATGTCTGTCCATATTATCATAGTCCCTAGAGAACGGCGTGACAAGGATTCTAATGCTCCTGCATCTTCCCAAACGACATTCTTAGAGCTAATGGAGGGTGCACTTCCCCTTATCTCCTAGGCATTCCCAGTAGGTAGCTTTGGGGGAGCCTTGACTTCCTTGTAGATAGGGCCCATTCTACTGGAAGATTGAATCCCCACCTGCTCCCCCTCTGAGTGGTCATAACTTTTGTAATTACAAGTTTCCTGACTTGTACAATCCTTGACCAATGCATGATGTCTTAGGCCTTGTAAATTTCCTTTACTCTTGTTGCCACTATGCGATACCTGGCACCAGGAAGTCTGTTTCTGAAAAGACAAAGTTGGCAAAGTTAATTTTACCTAAAGTGTGCATTTCTCCAAAAGCATTGCTACTACTTTCTCATCATTGTTTAGGAAGAAGATAAAAAAAAATGCATTTTCCACTCTCGGTCTATCCTTTCAGTATAGACCATAAATGTCATGATTAGCCAAATGCAGCTGCAACTAGAATCTTAGAGAATGTTCTGTAAGTCATGTAGTTTGATGGTAATGTGTAACAAAATTCAACGCTTATGCTTATAAATATGGACCAATCAGGCCATGTCAATGACTATATAATATACCTATACTTTCAGTCAAGAAGCCCCACTCAGTTGAATATCGGTTTGTATAAGATCTCAGAGATATCGGTGATAATTGTCCAGGACATTCATTACACCTTCTTGGCCGCCATGCCAGGGGATTACTCTGCTTCACTGTGTTAGATTTAAAAGATGCCTTTTTTTGTGTTCCAATGGGGGAACAAAGTCAACTTTTTTTGTCTTTGAATAGACTGAGACAGACACTAAAACTTACTTTCAGTATTGTTGGACAGTGCTCCCACAAGGGTTTAAAAATTCTCTTCCTCTCTTTGGAGAAACTCTGACCTGAAATCTATGGAAAGTACAGCTAATAGAGGGAGTCCTATTCCAATATGTTGATGATCTCTTAATTACAAGTCTCACTAAATAACTTTGTTTTCAGAACAGAACAATCGTATTAAATCATCTAGCAACATATGACTACAGGCTTTCCAAAAAAAAAAAAGGGTCAAATTTGTCAAGAAACT
This sequence comes from Carlito syrichta, assembly GCF_000164805.1. Taxonomy (NCBI): domain Eukaryota; kingdom Metazoa; phylum Chordata; class Mammalia; order Primates; family Tarsiidae; genus Carlito; species Carlito syrichta. The sequence goes on from NW_007145437.1 coordinate 194,673, forward strand.
GTTGAATATCTCAGGTTCTCTCTATGCAAGGGTACCCAGACCCTAACCACATATGGAAGACAAGGTATCATGTCTATCTCTACTCCAAGAAACTGAAAGCAGCTAAGAGCCTTCTTAGAAATGGCTGATTTTACTGCATTTCGATACCCTATTATGAACTCACGGCAAGATCCCTATACAAACTTCTTAAAGGGCCAGAAGATTCTCCCTTTCTGTGGAACTACAAACACGAGCGGGCCTTGCAACACCTACAGGAGGCATAAATCTGAGCCCCTGCCCTCGAGCTTCCAAACTCTAAAAAGCTTTACAAACTGTATGTGCATAAATGACAAATGTTGGCTTTGGGAGTGTTGGTTCAAATGCTGGGTGAGGTACCCCAACCTGTAGCCTACTTCTCAAAACTCTTAGATGGTGTGGCAAAAGGATGGCCTCCATGCCTGAGAGCTGTAGTTATTACCTGCCTGCTACTTAAAGAAACTGAGAAACTGACCTTAGGACAAGACATTACTATATATGTACCATACCAGTTCCTGACACTCCTTGAGCAGAAAGGGGGCTATTAGCTCACGGCTGGACACCTGGGAGGATATCAAGCCATTCTGCTTGGCAATCCAGCAGTAACACTAAAGAACTCTTCAGCATTAAACCCTTCCACCTTCTTGCCTATAGTGGAGGAAGCCCCTCTATAACATAGTTGCCTGGAAATCATCAATTACGTTTATGCTAGTTGGCCAGACTAATAAGACATAGCCTTGGGAAGCCCAGATTGGGACTTATTTGTAGGTTGCAGCAGTCTGGTGGCTCAAGGAAAGTGATGAGCTGCCTATGCAGTAGTAACCCAAACAAACATTATCAAGGCCAAACTCTTTTCTGCTGGAACTTCAGCTCAGAAGGCACAATTAGCTCTAACTAGGGTCTAACCAGGGCTCTAACTAGGGTCCTCACGCTCTCTGAAAATAAAAAACACATATACAGACTTAAAGGTTTCAAAGTATGCCTTTATGTTGCCCATACACATGGGGCAATATGGAAAGAAAGAGGCCTGCTTAGGGCAGATAATAAAAATACTAAGTATTCAGAACAGACTTAGATTTGCTGGAAGCTATACATAAACCCTCTACAGTTGTATGAATCATTGTTCTGGACAACAGCCTATAGTCACAGAGATTGCAAGGGGGAATCCCTTTGCAGACAGAATGGTAAGGCAAACCACCGTGGACACAGTGGACATAATAGCCCCTTTCCTGCCACAGATAAACTTGGACCAGTTTATTCCTCAATATGACCCAGAGGAAGATAAACATGCAGAGGAAGGAGGATTTACTAAAATACAAGGAGGCTGGAGAATGAAAAGGATAATTTGCGACCCGAAAAACTCATCTCTACAACACTGCAGTATATACATCATGGAACTCACTTTGGACGGGAAGCATCCTCAGTCTTCATTAAGCAACACTAATGGGGAAGAAAAATGAGGGCATACTTAAAACCATCATTGAACGATGTTACTTATGTGCCAGAAATAATCCTAACAACAGGAAGATGAGACCTTTGGGAATTCACAGGAAAGGCAACCTCCCCTTCCAAGTCTGGAAAGTGTATTTCACTCACATGCCCCCAAACAAGGAGCTGGTGCTTGTAGACACTTTTTCCGGATGAGTAGAAGCCTTCCCACATCATAAAGAGAGTGTCTGGTGTGACCTGTTGTCTGTCAAAAGAAAGAATTCCCAGGTTTGGCCTATCAGAAGACATCCGAAGTGACAATGGGTCAGCCTATCTCAGATGTCACCCAATGGATCAGTAAGGCTCTGGGAATCAACTGAAAGTTGCATGTTGCACAACATCCCCAATCCTCTGGTCAGACAGAAAGTATAAACAGGACTCTAAAAACAGTGGTTGCAAAACTTTGTCAAGAGACACAATTAAATTGAGCATAGGTATTGGGAATTGCATTGCTCAGTGTCTGAGTCAGTCCCCGAAGCAGGATTAATTTAATTCTCTTTGAAATTATCTGTGGAAGGCCATTTTCCTTCACCTATGGCAGAGACATGGTTTTGGATATACTGTGATGTTCTCATAAGGAAATATGCTGTTCATTTGGGACAATTTTTTTTTTTTTGAATTGGAGTCTCACTCTGTCATCCAGACTGGAGTGCAGTGGCATGCTCCTGGCCATGGCAGCCTCGACCTGCTGGGCTCCGGCGATCCTTCCACTTCAGCCTTCCAAGTAGCTGGAACTACAGGCGTGTACTAACACACCCAGCTAATTTTTTGATTTATTGTAGAGATGAGGACTTGCCAAGTTGCCCAGGCAGGTCTCGAACCTGCGATCTCAGGCAATCCACTTACCTCAGCCTCCCAAAGCATGGGATTACAGGCTGAGCCACCAAACCCATCATTTGGGGCAAATTTTAAACACAGTTCATAAATTTGCTTCCCCTAGAAACATCCTGGATGATGAAGGACCCCACCATCCCCTCCATCCTGGAGAGCAAGTGCCGCTTAAAAGACTAGAAAGAAGGAGGACCAGATCAACAAATACAGGAAAAGTGGAAGGGGCCCTATGATGTGCTGCTTATCACTTCTACTGCACTGAAACTTGTTGGTGTGAGACCTAGGGTACACCACTCTCAAGAAAATATATCCACACAAGGTGACCATCTACCCAATTCCACATCACAGAGTCAGTGAACTGGAGAGCTGGTGCAGAACTTGAGACTACTATTTAAACACACAAAATGATTCTTGCTATTGTATTGTTGCCTCACATTTTGAATATTTATGGAAATATGTATTTGGAATGAGCCTATTCTTATGCTGATACCTTTAATTATCTAATTATTTGGTTTGTGGACAACTCTTCATTTCTGGAGCTTCAGACCTTTCCTGGTGTGTATTCCCTCTACAAGGTTCTGACTGGAAAGCACTAACTGCTTTCATCAAAGAAGAAGAGACAGTTATCCCACACCAAAAGCACAAGGGATTTCATTCTTCTTTATCTGCCTAATGACCTATTCAAGACTCCTTAGAAAAGCTCAGACATAATTTTATCTTGTCACTGAATGTCACTATTGAGAATGTGAAAGCAATCTATGAAGCTGAATCTCAATCTGAGAAGAGGATTCCCTAGGAGGAGGCAGAGGAACAAAGAAACAAAAGGGAAGTTCTAGGACTTTAGCTGGATTCCAAAGGGTATGGGATGGATTCATATGGCTCACCCCAAAGTACGGTAGATTAAGTGACACTGCTCCACTCAGTTGGGAACAGCAAAATCGTTGACTCATCCATGACCCAGAGTATACGAGACCTTTAGGAAGGCTTTCCCCCAGCATGTCAAAGTCTTGTTGTCTTTAAAAGAAGTGACTGGTTTGGTGCTGATTGAATTAGAATACTTGAACTTATTTGGTGAGCACCTAATGGAACTTGCTGGATCTGAGGAACTAACCTGTGGCCCTGGTTGCCTGCAGGAAAATGTACTCTGGGCTTTCCTTGGACACAAGGTCACAAATACAACTTACAAGACCAAAATAGTTAACTTACCATACTTGCACACCAGATGGAATTGTTCAGCGTTTTATTGGTATGACTATGTCCTAAACTACTTTATGCTTAATATAAGCCTGGAAAGTGTTTCTCTCATACAGAGGCCCTAGCCAAGTTTACACAACAAGCTCTTAATGAAAGCAGAAATAGTTTAATTATGCTAAATACAGAAGTCTTATTAATGAAGAAAGCAGTCTTGCAAAATAGAATGGCCTTAGATATTCTCACCACATCTCAAGGGGGCACTTGCAACATTATGCACACTGAATGCTTCACCTTCATCTCATGAGAGTCAGGGAACATAACAGTACTGGACCAAATGAAAACTAACATCAGTACCATAGATGATTCAAATGTATACAGTAAGGAGGTGCTTGGAAAGGTTTCAGATTGGTTCTCAAACATTTTTTCTTGGTTCCCATCAGGTATTAAAATAACTCTGTCAGAAATATCAAAGTTCTTCCTATGTTAATAATAGGAGTCTTAATATATGTCTCCTTCAAAATTTGTATGGGATGTGCTGCTAGGATTTCTAAGCTTATAGCTGAGTCTAACCCACAAAAATCACCAGTGGGAAGAAGTCATACATATTTTCAAGCTGCAACAGCAAAACATAAATAACCTCATGATGATATCATAGCTCTAACTGTCAGTGGGGAAATGATGAAGAGATGCACTACTACTAATCCATTATTGTTATAATGTTTGGCTGCTTAGAGTTATTGCCCTGCAAGCATCCATATTCCTTAGGTAAAATAAGAATCTTACCCCCTTAACTCTCTTTTCCAGTTGTAAGTTTGTGCTGACCCTTCTTGTAACAGATGAGTCATTGACCCCATTGTTATACTCAGATAGTTAGTAAAATAGATTGTTACTCATTTTTGTGATCTGTAGTTAAAGTTAGAAAAACAATTATATTAATCTTGTAACTATAACCAATATACCCTTTGTTTTGTTGTAACCATTGGTTAATGATGTTTTGTAGTAAGCTCTGTTAACCCCTTTGTTCACCGTTACTAATAAATGAAAATTACAAGTTCCTCAGTAATAAGCACAAGGAATGTGTAGACCATAAATGTCATGATTGACCAAAAACAGCTGTAAGTAGAATCTTACAGAATGCTTTGTAAGTCACGTAGTTTGATTTTAATCTATAACAAACCTCAATGCTTATGTTTATAAATACGGAATGTAGAATCCAAGAGGGAAGCAGACTTAGAGATGCTAAGTTCTGACTCCCTGAATTCTGAATTCAGAAATAAATTTCTTTCTTCCCTCTCGACTCTTTTTTTTTTTTTTTTGAGTTGGAGTCTCACTCTGTTGCTCAGACTGGAGTGCAGTGGTCGCTCCCGGCCACTGCAGCCCCGACCTACTGGGCTCCAGCAATCCTTCTGCCTCAGCCTTCCTAGGAGCCGAAATTACAGGCAAACGCTACCATGCCCGGCTGATTTTTTTATTTGTTGTAGAGATGAGGTCTCGCCAAGTTGCCCCGGTGGGTCTCGAACCCACGAATCAGGCAATCCACTCACCTCATCCTCCCAAAGCGCGGGATTACAGTCTGAGCCACTGAGCCGGGGTTCCCTCTTGACTCTTATTGGCAGTGAAAAAGAGCAGCTGTGTGTGCTCCCAGACTGGGTAGTCAGGAAAGTTCTCTCTAATGTGTAATGTTTGAGCAGAAGCATAAATAAAATGAGTTTTAAAAATATGTTAATAAAAAAAGAAGAGAGAACAGCAAAGTGAAAAATGCCACAAGTGAAGAATAAACTTGGTGAGTTGAAGGGAGATCAAGAAGACCTGTGAGTCATGGATGGGGAATTTGGTAGGAGGCAGAAACTGGAGAAGTAAGTAACAGCCAGATCAAGTAGACTTTGGAAACCAAAGAAGAGTATGGATTTTATTCCAGTGTGCTTACAGATATTTAGGGTTTTAAGCAGAAAATTACATAATCTTATTTATTCTCCCTTGTGAAGTTCTCCTACTTTATCAGATTAACAAATTTATGGTTATCCTTAAAGGTCCAACTCTAATGTCACACTTACTGTAAACTCTTGTTTTGGGAGGTTTCCAGTAGTTCCATTTAACCAGCTTTGCTAGTGGTGACTTTTCCCCTTCAGTTACATTCAAGTCAAAGATGAGCCTTAGACACTGTCTGATGCTCAGGTAGTTTATTCTGGCATTGCTCTTAAATGAAAGTAATGGGAAGAGGTCTGTGGGATGGGCCAGATACACTCAGGGCTCAGATGACTGATTGACCAGCTGAGTCTCCATTAAGAGACCATTCTCAGAGTTGAGAGAGCCGTTGCCTTTCCTTATACCTGTATTTGGTCAGATCAGTTATGAAAGAAAGGTGTTTCTTTCATAAAGGGAATTTAAACAATTCTTGTAAGGGTAAACTTTAAGGTTCATAAAGTTGCATCTATGCTAAGGGTAAGCTTTAAGGTTCATAAAAGTTGCATCTGTGGTCTCTCTCTCTTTTTATTTTTTTTGTGAGTTGGAGTCTCACTCTGTCACCCAGACAGAAATGCAGTCGCACGCTCCTGGCCATTGCAGCCTCGACTTGGTGGGATCCTTCCGCCTCAGCCTTCCAAGTAGCTGGAACTACAGGTGCGTGCTACCACGCCCGGCTAATTTTTTTGCCAAGTTGCCCAGGTGGGTCTTGAACCCGTGGGCTCGGGCAATCCACTCACCTCAGCCTCCCAAAGTGCTGGGATTACAGGCTGAGCCACCGAGCCCGGCATCTGTGGTCTTATCTCCTAAAAATCCCTGGGCCAGGGTTAAAAATCCCCAGGGTCAGGTTGTATCACATTGCTAGGTGACATATAGTATCAGCCATTGGAGACACTGGAGTGGGCATTATAGTCATAGAGATCTTACGTCTCTTAGAGCATACCACACTTTCCTTAAATTTCCCTACACCTTCTCTCTCTTCAGTTTTCCCATTTGTACTAGCTTCTACTGTGGTGCATTTATCTACTATAATACATATTGCTTGTTTTTCAACTTGTCTTTTCTACTGAACTGTTAACTCCCTAAGGGCAGGGACTGTGTTTTATCCTCCTGCAGTGCACAGCACATAGTACTGTTAAGTAAAAAATTAGTGAGTGAATGAATCATTGTTTGCCTAAATTTATGCTTCTGATCTTAAATTCTATTGAATTCCAGTCTTATTTTCAAATGCTTATTGACATTTTCAATTGATCAGCAGTTTTTCTTCAAGTTCAGTTTCACATAATCATTATTTCTTTCCAATTTCTCCTTTTTTAATTGGCCATACTAACTTCCTTCTAGTTTCCTTTCCTAGTCAGAAATTTTAGAGTTCTTTGATTATTCTCTTACTACTTGGAATTTCCTTTATTTCACTGACTGTAACCTTGGTTCAGACTTTTATAACTTAGTTTCTGGAAAACTGCAATGATGTGTAGCTGGCTAGGTTATCCCTGCTCAAATTTCTTTCCTCCTCAAATCCATACTGCATATCTCTGCAAGATCATTGTCAATGAAGGACCATTTTATTCATGAGTTCATGCATTGTTTCGTTTTTCAAATATTTCTGCACACTGAATGTATTACATGCCATTCTCTTATATAAAATCTTATTTAATGCTCCAATGAACTAAATGGGATCAAGTTTTTATCTCTGTTTATAGATAAGAGCATTGAGATTTAGTTTACCTGCCCTTGGTCAGTTACACAAACAACAAAGGGTAGAGCTGAGATTTGAACACAGATCTTTTTAGCTGAGAACTCTGAGCTTTGCTTCATCATTGCATTGGTAAGTAATACCTCGAGTTTAAATTCCTGCTTCATCCAGGAGGATATCCATAATATAGCCCACCAGTCCTAATGAACTCTCCGTTGTTGCTGTACTTTGATTTTTAATTCCATATTTCAAAAATCTGTATAGCTATCTGTTGTGCACTGGCCTTTCTTACTTCAAGAAGACTGTAAGCTCCTTGAAACCAGAGCAGTTCTATGCAGGTCTGCCACTGCAGACAGCACAAAAGACATTCTCAGTGAGCAATCCATGAAATCTTAGCATAGTCCTTGGAACATATGCACGTTTAGAGAATGGTACCAAGCACTGTTATTATTACTCGGGACTGATGCATCAAACTGAAGATATAATAGGAAACCAGAAAACTCAGCTGTCGTCCTCAGTTTTGAAACTCTGCTTACCCCGCTTACAACTGAGACAAACGGTTTCCCAGGCTGGTACCTCAAAGTCTCATCCCGCCTTTCTGTAAAGCAGTGTCACCTGCGATTAATCACCAGGTCACCACCAGCAGCAAAATTCTGTCCACCATGACTGCTCTAATAGAGTACAATAGGTGAGAGTACTTTGAGAAAGAAAAATGGAATAGTTGTAGTTTTTTTTTAATGAATGGTCAATGTGCTTTCCATGCATCTATAGACGGATCAACGTAACTACGCTGAACTTTGATGAAGTTATAGAAGTCTTTTCTAAACTTCCCGGTTCGAGTTCTGAGGTGCAGCACCTAGCCTTGTTCAGGTGTCCCCTCTGTCTTACAGTCCCTGCTTCTTCCCGGCGCTTGAGTAGAGCCAGCCGCAGCCCGCCGTAAGATCTAGCCTGGCCTTAAATGTGAGGCGGGTTCAGCTGGTGCAGCGAACACCGCGGCCTTAGGGCCTCGCGGGTCCTGACTTCCCAAGGCTCTCGCGGGCCCGCCCCGCCCCCGGGAGCGCCGGCACGCCGTCGCGCCACGTACGTCACGCGCTCCCGGAAGCACTGAGTGAGCGGTGGGGGCGTGTCCTCAGGCGCGGCGCGTGTCCGTACCTGAGAAGCGCGGGAAGTGGGTCTCCGGCGCTGGGGCATCCGCTGCCCACGTTTTCTCGTTTCCCCGGCAAGCCGCGAGCTTGTCCGCCGGCTCAGACCCTGAGGCCGACCCCATCTCTGACGCGG
>NW_007145437.1:203153-275189 GCF_000164805.1 Carlito syrichta
AGGCCACGCCTGTCGAGGAGCAGCCGCCGCAGCTCGCTCCCAGCCCCGTGGCTGGCGGGCCCCCAGCGCCGCAGCCGGAACCGCCTTCCCTCGGGGCCTGCGTGGCCAGCCTGGGCCCCTCGGAGACCTCGGACTCGGACTCGGAATCCGACAGGTCGGGCGCCTGCAGGCCGGAGCGGGGCTGGGCCGCTGGCGGGGGAGGGGCGCGTGGCGCATGTGCCCTCGGGGCCTCCCATCCCCTGTCCCCCATCTCCTCATCCCCCTCGCCGCCTTCCCTGCAGATCGCTGAGCACCTGAGCTCTGCAGGCAGTTCTCACTCCTTCCTGAATTTGGAAGCCTGAAGGGTTCTATATATAGCGCGTGTCGTTTTTAGTTAGACTAGAAAACCTGGGGAGCTTAGATTATTTCAGTAACTACTCCGTTTAGCTTGTACTTCTGTGGTTCTGAGTTTTGTGTCAGAGCTAAGCTTTTTTTCTCTTTTTATCAAGTTTAGGTCTTGTTTTTTGAACCCGGTTAATTAAGAATCAGGAAAATGATTTATTTTGTGTGTTTCAAAGTTGGTTCTGGATAATTACGTTAATTATTTAACACGGGTTCCTGAAATTCGCGAAACAGTGGTATTTAGTGTTATTTTATGTTCTGCAACACTTTATGAAAGCTCCCCCCCCCCACCGGGCCTTGTGTTTTTAAAATGGGAAACCCCTGGGGCGGGAGAGGATGTCAGCATGTGGGATGTTACTAAACAAACCACACTGAACATCGTCTACACATACTTGAGTGTTGAGTGGGTACTGGATGAGTGGGTAAGATAGACTCGTGGTGAGATGAGGAGTGGAGGAGGCTGAAGGATTTGAGTAGAGGGAGAAGGTATGAAGTAAGCCAGCTATCAGCAAAGTTGCATTTCTTGGCAGTACTGAGGTCACAGTAGAGTCATCTTGAGGGACTTCAGAGTTAATTACTAGGAATGTGAAGTAAGCGGTGGATGATGTGCATTAATTTTGAAGGCAGAGGGGTTATGGAGTCTTGATCCTGCGAACAACTTAGTGTCAGCACACTACTTCTGACCTTTTGTGGGTGATGGCAGAGGGTACCAGGAACTTGAGAAAGTGAGAAGGGGTACAGCGTTTTGCAATGAAGAAAAAGGGAAACTGAGAAAAGCAGGTTGAGTTAGGCGAATGCACTTTGTTTTCTTGTGTTAACTCATCTTGAGTGGTATGTTTTGGTCATTCATGTAAAAGTGACCAATACGTCAGAAGTCAGAGGTGGAGTTCAGAGAGGTCTTGACTGAAGATGCCTGCCTTGATGTGCATGTGGATGACAGTTGACATTGCTGGGGTGGATGAGGTTATCCATGGAAAGAGGACGGCAAGAGAAAGTGACTGAGGATGGGACCCTTAAAAGTAGCACATAAAAGGGTGTGCAGTGGGAGTCAGCAACAAAATTTAAACTGTGAGGAGTACTACTATTACTGAGAACTTCTGTGGGAGTCAAGGACCAAAGGAGTTTTCAGAGAGTAGAATGGACAACATGATTAGTGATTGAGGAGTTCCCAAGTTGTCTGAAGACAGAGAAGAAATTGTTGGCAATTAAGTGGTCTGATTGGGGACTCAGGTGCTGTGCCCTGAACTTCCTTTTTTCAGTGATTTGTCACATGCTTGACAGATGTATGATATGTGAGATGATTGTAATAAGAAGATCTGGGATATCAGGGGTTTTGATGATGTTACCGGTAGATTAAAGACTGCTTTTCTAATATCCTAGTCAGCTTCAAAATGCTAACTTTGGAATTAGAACAGCAATAGCAAACATGTAGTGAAGTCAATTTCCTAGTTGAATAATCTTATTTTAATACCATTATACACTGGACTAAGTTTTAATTTTTCTTTTCCCTACAGTGAATCAGATTCAGATAGTTCAAGCTCTTCCTCCTCCTCCTCATCTTCCTCCTCATCTTCCTCATCGTCTTGTATATCACTTCCTCCAGTGCTATCAGATGGAGAAGATGATTTACAATTTGAGAAGGAAAATAAGAATTTTCCTCTTAAAACAAAAGATGAGTTACTTCTTAACGTAAGTATTTATTTAGCTTTGGTAACTTTAGTTTTTGTGTTTTAAAATATGTTACTGATCTCATTTGGCCTATATATGCTACATAAACTTGAAGTCCGTTCTCAATTTATTGGGCATACCTTTGCCATGTGTTGGCTTTATTATGAAAAAGAGAGGAGTGATCTGGATAATCTCTAAGATTGCTTCTAACTCTGACAATGACAATTGATAATTGTTCTGGTTGGGGCATCAACTTTTTTATGTTGATTTTTTTTTTTTTTTTTTTGAGTTGGAGTCTCACTCGGTTGCCCAGACTGGGGTGCAGTGGCTGCTCCCAGCCACCGCAGCCTCCATCCCCTGGGCTCCAACGATCCTTCCTCCTCAGCCTTCGAAGTAGCTGGAACTACAGGCTTGAGGTACCATGCCCGGCTAATTTTTGATTTATTGTAAAGATGAGGTCTCGCCAAGTTACCTGGGTGGGTCTCAAACCCATGTGCTCAGGCAATCCTCTCATCTTGGCCTCCCAAAGTGCTGGTATTACAGGCTGAGCTACCGAGCCCGGGATGTTGATATTTTTTTATGTAGGTTAGCTACTGTGCCTCTTTTTTTTTAACACGTCAGAAAATTTTGCACAATAACAGCTGAAATTGTCTTTTTAACTTACTGCGTTTAGAGAAGTAAAAAGCGAAATTTTAAGGTTTTTTTTTTTTTTAGGACGCCTATTTACTTGAAGTTTTTGGAGTGGTTTTATTATTACAGTTGGAGAAAACTTGTTTGTTGTAGAATGTAGAATTTACTGAGTCTTAATAGGTTTGGCTTGCAACGCTAACTCTTGTGAGGTTATTTCCTCTTAAACTGTTAACTGTTGTTAGGAAAATGAAGCTAGTCTGGTTGAAACTTATGACCCAAGAGGAAAATCTTCTTAGAATTTCAGAATGTAGGCTATATTACCACATGTTTTTTCTTCCATTCCCATGTGTGCTTTTAATTATTATGAATTCTTTTAAAAAATTTAATAATCGCCAATCATAATTATAACACCTAAATTGGTGAGATAGTGTAATACAAATTTTAAAAAATGTGAAGACCTACAGACAAGACATTTTCATGATTGGATTCTATCAATCTTCACTCTGCTTGTAATAAGAAATTTCTGTCGCCTTTGTACTTTACGCATTGAAAACCTTTGGGTTTGTATGCAGCTTCATTAGCAGTTCATGTCTTCATGCTACAGATGTTCTGATATCTTTTAATCGTCTTTTTACACAAAGGCTCTCATAACTATCTTCTGAAAGTAGTAGGAAACTTGTTTGGTCTTACTTGTCTGTATCTTGATCACCTATCTACATAAGTTTCATCTTAGAGTGTAAGAACCAACAAAGAAAAGACCACAGTACTTTTACAAATGTCTGTGTATCATTGTCTTATTTATCTTATTAGGTGTGAAATTCTTAACCTTAAGAATCTCTTGAAATTTAATTAAGTTCTTAGCATATTTGTTTTGGTATTTTCCTGGATAGAGTGCCCATATTTTCATCAGAAGCTTACAAAGGATCTGTGGACACAAGAAGCCAGGGACCACATCTTTGAGAACTGAGTTTATATCTCTTCTTTGTAGCTCTCCATAGTGCCCAGTAGAGTACTTTACAGATAGTGGTTATCAGGCAAAGGTAAAATATGTGATTATAGAATCAGGTGAATAGGAACCTTATATTTCTTAATTTTCTGAAGAGATTATTGCAGCATATCTGCCATAAACCTGATGTTATAAGTAAGACCAACCCAGTGTCTGCTCCAAGTGTCTAGTGGAGGGAGACAGTAGATATAGCAGAGGCAAATAAGTTTAACTGCTATTAAATTGTTTAAGTGTATGTGTGACTCCTAACAGAAAATCATTTTTACTGGGAAAGAATGTTGTTAGCTTTTAAAACTTGGGACAGTAGGCTGGTCTGTTCCTTTATGTGACAGTTTCAAGGGAACTTTGGGAAGGATGGAAGAGGCAATTAGAGACTTTATTTTTAAATTTTGGATTCTTAATTATTTTATATGTACAAGATAAGAAAGAAACTTATTAGAAGCTCCAAGTCCTTCAGACCACTCTGCTGCTAGAGATAGGTAGAGGAATGATGAGTTGTGCCCTAGAACTCTAGCTTAGGACTCTGAAAGAACACATTAGACTCCCTTCAGGGTTTCAGCTTTAAAGTTCAAGGGAAAGGAATGGCTTGTTCCTTAATAAAAGATAGTATGGTCACAAGTGCTCAGTGTCTTCAACATTCTGCCTCTTTTTTTGTTTGGTAGGACTGGCAATTTGGCCACCAGCATTCCTGTGGAAAGTCATGGAGAGTACTTGCTGGCTTACCTGGGGCCTGGCACGCAGCCCTTTTTTTTTTTTTTGAGTTGGAGTCTCACTCCATCGCCCAGACTAGAGTGCAGTGGCCGCTTCTGGCCACCTCAGCCTCGACCCGCTGGGCTCTGGCGATCCTTCCGCCTCATCCTTCCAAGTAGCTGGAATTACAGGTGCGCTACCACGCCCGGCTGATTTTTGATTTATTGTAGAGATGAGGTCTTGCCAAGTTGCCTAGGCGAGTCTCGAACCCGTGGGCTCAGGCAATCCACTCACCTCAGCCTCCCAAAGGCGCGGGATTACAGGTTGAGTCACCGAGCCCGGCTGGCACACAGCCTTGAACAAATCATTGAGGCTAATGGAATGGGTGTTGGAATTGTTTTGGGCATGAGTCACACGTCACTCCTATTTGTGTGGGCAAGTGTGTAGGAGAGTGTGAGGAGAGCATGTGTAGGGAAGTGAACACTTTAAAGAGCACGTGGGCTAGTGCGAGAGGGTGGAAATGCATAGGAACCAGTCGACAGAAAGAGAGTGTGAATATGTGTGTATTATAAGGAGGGTGAGGTGGGTGTGGTATCAGCCCTGCATAAACCACAGGAAAGGGAGGCTTCTATTTCTTCCATATGGAGATGCTGGGTAGACAGCGATAATAATTATGCTCTGTAGCAGGAGAGAGGGAAATACTTGGAAGTGGTTATTGTGTGTGACTTATGTTGGAGTCTTGTGGTTGGTTGTGAGAAGCAGAGACTCACATTACCTCAAGAGAGCCCCGGAGATTCATTGTAAACAGACTTGGGTTGGAAAGCTACCCGAAACTAAGACAGCTATTAGGCTAGTCATGCTGTTTCTTTTGTTTGCCTCTTAGTCTCACAGTTCTCTGAGTGTCATTTTATTCCTTCTTTACTGACTAGCTTCCTCTGCTTGCCTGTAGATTTTTCTTTAATTCTAGCTTATACATGGAGTTCTGTGTCCCTGTGTCCCTCCAAATATGGCGTCTTTTACTTTCAGCTTTCCCATGAACTAGCTAATTAGTGTTGTATTTATTCTCTTTTGGGAATTTCCTGTTACTTAGCTTAAATTTGAGTTTTTAGGAGAATAACAGTCCACTTTTTCTGGGAAGTGTCCCTCTTATGCTATAGCTAGCTCTAACTGGTGTGACAGTGCCATTTTGTTCAGGACTCCTGATATATATCACTTGGACTCTTAGGCAGAGGGGGTTGAGTATCTTAGCTAGATGGAGCTGCTAGCTCCATGCAGTCTGTTTACCTATTGACATGCTGAAGAAAATTGATGAATTATTCATTCCATGTTGTCTTTGCTAAAAGCTATGAATAGGTTAAAATATACCAAACAATTAAAACCAGTTTTAGAGTTTGTGCTGAACCTCCAGGGATCTTTAGGACAAAGACATTTCCAGTTTATGTCCAACCTCTTTCTGAAGTGTTTCGTCTTCTAGGCAGTTTCCTGTTGTCATTCAGGCATGCTAAGCTTAATTTTTACCTCCATTTAGTCTGCTCCTCAATCAGGAATGTTGCCTCTCTGAGTCTCCCTCTTGAAATCTCTTCCATTTTGGAAAGTTAGATCCCAGTAATCTAACTTTACTCTAATCATGCAGGTCTTTTAGTTATAGGTGTAGGATCTACAGTGAAGTAACTTGGTGATTGTTCTTTTAGAAACCTTAGAAAGATGCAGTTTTTCTGTGTTTTTGTTTTGTTTTGTTTTCTGTTTTGAATTGTCATTCCAAGATTTGGCTATAACCCAATTTTTTTTTTTAAGTGAGGATGTGGTGAGGTGGAAGAGAAAAAAGAGGGATTAGTGAGCTATAGGGGCACTGAAAAGGGAGAGTCTTAATTGGCTCACATAATGTCACAATTATATAATAAGTTAAATTTAACCAGGTGGAAGTGTTCTTTAAAACATAAACTCTACTTTAATGTAGAGAAGGTTTCTGTGTAACCTACATGCTAACTGTAGAGCAGCATAGATCTTACGGCTTTGAAACTACATTAAGCCACATAGGATTTATTCAGTGTTCCAATGAAAAATTTCCTCAGCAACTTATGCCCTGAACTCTTCATTCAAAGCAAATGTAATTAAAATTGTAAAGTTATAAAAGACATTTGGGATTGCGATATTCCAAAGTATTAATCAGAAATGAGTTTTATCAATTAGTATTCATTGTTTTCTCTTCTGAAAACCTGAAAGACTTCACATAACATTTTAAAATTATGATCACTGTGTATATGGGGATAATAAATGAATAATACTTCAAAAGGAATAATATTGTGCATTTAGGCATATAATGTAGCATAACCAAGAAAAAAAATTAGTGCTTATGGGAAATTTTTGGAGGAAATTTAGCTTTCATAATTTGCAAAGTGCTTATTTTATATGATAAAGGAAGTGCAGCATGTGGTTGGGTTGAGTACATTATATTGTCTTTCTGGTCCTGGCAGTGAAGACACATCCTAAAACTTCCTGTCATGAGCACATGGAAATACCTAGACTACTTCAACTGCTTAGACGTTGCAGTGGACTATTTCATGCCTATTTGATATCCCATCATTTATAAAATTATATGGCACCTTGGTCTACACTTAATAATTATTGATTTAATATTTTATTTTCAAGGCCTAACTTGGTTTTTAAGTTTTGTCCTAATTGCAGGCTTCTTTCAGTGAAAGCTTTTTATGACTATAGGTATAGTTGGAACTATTACATTCTATTTTAGAATACACTTTGATGGCACTTACTAACATTCTTCTCAAAATGCCTGTTATTTAAAAAATGGTTTACATACTGAAAAGGAGATCACTTTCCATGAATATTCAGTGCTCTTCAAGAATAACTGATACTCAGGTTTTGTTTTTTTTAATTAAAATTTTGTACTTCATTGTACAGAATTATTTCAATAAAGCTTACATGGGGCATGAACAATTCCTTAGACATCAGATACTGTTTTGTTCAGTAGAGTGTCCATATATGTCCTGAGTATATACATGCATAGTTATTATTATACAGAAACACTCCATTTTTTAGATTCCCTCATTCCCCAGCAGGTTTTAATAAGTGAATTCTGCTGATTGCTTTAGGGGCTAAACAGAAGTGACTTAAAGAGGAATATGGCTAGAGAGTGAGCATACACACTTACACTGAAAGCAAAGTAACACCAGAGAGTGAACAACTGAATGTCAGGTGAATGGTACTTCACATAAGAAGCCATAGGATGGAATGTAAGGGGTCAAAGAAGGCCTTATGACTTGAGCTGAGATTGAAAGATGGTTGGTAAAGGTGACTAGAGTGAGTGGATTTTCCCAAGAAAAAGTCCAAGTCTGTCACATGACATTTTTATTCCTAGTGTCTGTTAAATAGTAGGGGTTCAGTGAGTGTTTATTCATTTATTATCCATATAGCTAATATTGTCAATTTCAAAATGAACACTTTTTCACTTAACATTTCTGAAAAATTAGGGCTAATCTGTGGCATTTTACAGTTATTTGGCTTTTATCTTAGTGACATATAAAATCAGTGTCTTAGAGCTGATGAAATACGAACTCCTCAGTTAACATAAAAGATATGCTTAGAGTTATGTGCATTATATGAGGTTTTTACCTGATTGAGATGGATTATAATTTTATTTCAGTTTTATACTTATGTGAGTCAGCTTTGTTTCTATGACAGTAATTTTAGGGAAAAACTAGATGAGAATGTATTCATTTAAAAAAGAAAAATAAAAAGACACTTCAGAGGAGTGTTAACTTTTGTCTTTTAATGAACTAGTTTGAGCTGAGTGTATTGTGTCATACACAACAGAGTAATCAATGAGGAGATTAATGCTTATTGGTGATAAATAGTGAACTCCATGGAAACCCGTAAAATTACTCTCCCTGGAGAAGTTGATGAATTAGACTAAATGTTAATGGTCATGGTTGACAAAAGGATACAGACCTAATCCATTTTTTTTCCAATATGTTTTACCAGCTATAGGAAAAAAATAGTTTTCAGTCATGGCTCTCTACTTCAGGGATTGGATCCTACTTTCCAACCATATCTGAAAAGTGAAGGCTCACCTAATAGCATCAGGTAATTGGCTGCCACATGCATGTTGAGTAATATGAGAAAAGTGGTCACGTAATTTCATCCCACCTTCCTCACTTTTCTCAGTTATCCCTAAACTAGAACTAACAAGGATTAATTTTCATTTGGAATCTTTGATTCCTTCTCCCACCACTCTGCTCCCCTTTTCAATATTTGTGAGTGAAAATCCAGTTCAGGGCTCTTTAAATAATTTTGCCTTAGAAGATTATCAAATTAGTGTTTCTTTTTTCTTGTTCAATAACAAGCCTTCAAAAGAGCTAGAAAAGTCAAGGCCATTGTGGAGTATAAATGTTGTCTTCTCAGAAGGTCAGTTTTGACCCATTAGCTCCTTCCATTTTTGCATTGGAAGTTTGAGGTACCCATTTTTTTGGCTGGTATGCCTATAATTTTCAATAGGATGGATTTTTAATGTTATGTACTACTCATTTGAATATTTGCTTAATTGAGTAACTTTGTAGGCCCTAACGATGTTAGCTAATTAGAATATGATAATATTCTTACTACACAGACAATTACTGCTCTTTCATGGATATTCCAAAGGTATAGTTAGGATCTTGCATTTCTTTAATTCCATAGTTATGAGTGTCTGTTATCATAGAATCATAGTAATTATTTTGACCAAGTCTAGTATGTAATTTCTGTATTAATATGCTTTTTTATTACATGCAGTTGAACATTTTTAAAATTGTATAGTTGGCCATTTGTATTAACTATTTAGAACTTTTGCTCAGTTTTCTTACTATTTATAGACAAGAAAACTGAAACCATAAAGTGACTTGTCATATAAGAGGAGAGGAGCAAATTCAGAACTAGTAACAGGTATATCCCAGACTGTTATGTTTTTTGTATTTGTGGAATATAGTTATTTGAAATTCTGATTATTTGGTTTTTGAATGACAGTCTTGTAGCCTGTTTTGTCATGGTGAAGAAAAATGTATCATCTAATGTAAATTTTTAAAAGTTATGTTTGCTTGGATTATACTGTCTCTTTATAAAGCTCTTGACTTGGAATTGTGGAGTGTTGTAGGAAATAAATGATTGAGTTTCTTTAGTTTGTTGAATTTTAGTAGTTGATTTGCCAAATTCTGTGGTGTCTGGGGATTTTTATTTCCATGCAGCCTTTTAATTTGCTAATGATGTGAATAAATGCTTTTCTTGTCTACTCTTTGTTGTTACATATAGAAGTGTTGAATAAATAGGTCCAGAAAAACTGTTTTTTCTGTTCTTTAATTTTGTGTCTGTAAACATTTATAATATTATTTACATGATAGCATATTTATCTCTAATTACAGGTGATACATATCCAAACAGGTTTTTAGTTTCATTTTAATTTGGAGAAATAAGATAGGAATACACTTTTATCCCAATCATCATTTCCCAAGTATAGTATCCAGGTTAGCATTAAGACTTTGTAGTAGGTGCATACTGTTTTAATGTGGTCTTAAAATTATACCTGCATTGATAGCCAGAAATAGATTGATGCTATTAATACCTCGGTGTATGTTTTGTAGTGAAGGGCTCTTTTCACGTGTGAGAATGTAAAGCAGTACTGAGTGATAGATCTCTCTACAGAGATGGGAATGTGTGTATTCATACCATCTTAATATTGTAACTGTTGAGCACTTGAAATGTGACTAGTGTGACTAAAGATCAAATTTTTAATTTTATTTTAATTACATAAGTTTAAATTTGTGTCTAGAATTAGGTAACTAAAATGAGTCTTTATCGTCCACTCATCCTTCTGCAGGGGCTGTAGGGTAATCTGGGCTCATACTTTAATCTTCCTTATCTGCATTAAATCACCTACTTGTCTTTTATTTTTAGTGCCCTTGGTTTTTGCTTATGTGATTAGGGAGGTCTTTCTATCCCAGACCTCCTTCATCACCTCTGCCTTCAGTTTTTTCAGTTTATTGGTATTATGCCTTTTACTTCTGATTCTTTATATCCTATGTGCACTGGCAAAACCATAATGCCCCTCAGTATGTGGTTTGGCCGTTTTTCCCCACCTTATTGGAGTGTATCTTTGTGTTTCTCTTCTCTGTCACATGTATACACCCTTTTCCCACACATGGAAAAGCAAAGTGATTGATCTTTATTTCCTTAAAGGAGATTATGTAACCGAGGAGATTATGTGTCCAAGGAGATTTACCCATTATCATACCAGGGGCAGCTGCTGTGTTATCAGGAAGCCAAGTGTTAATCTAATAATTGTAATAATGTTTGCTGCTGTAAACCAGAGACATCTATTTATCAATCCTAGGCAGTTAAGCCTTTCTTGGAAGCCTGCTTTTTTAATTTTGTTTTTGTGACGGTTGGGTTCAAGTCTTTTTTATTCCTTGAAGATTCTGTGTTGGATAATATTCTTATCTGATTTCTGCTCAGACTGAAAGTGGCTTCTGAGAGTTTTGTTTATCTTGGACTGATGAGGGAGATAAGTTTGTTTAATAAATATATACTAAACACTTACTGTGCACTAGCCATCTTTCTGGGTACTACACCAGTGAGCAAGGCTAACCAGGCCTAGTTAGAGAAATGGACATTAAGTAGATATTCAAAATGTTAGACAATATGAGTTTAGAATAAAGGCAGCAGGATAATTTGATACACATTTACTAGGCCTGGTGATGGTGCAGTACTTGAGATTTAGTGGTTAGGGAAATGATGGTGACATTTGGCATCCATACATCAAGACAAATCTTATATTGCCTTGTTGGTCATGGCAATCCAAGGAACATTTGTTTTGAACTTTTGCAGAGGGTTCATCCCCTTTGAACATTCGAAAATTGTCTCTTTGAAACTGCCAGAAACTTTCATGAAAAGCACATTTCTTGGGTAGTTTCTTGTTGGAGTTTGAGTTATTTTCCCCTTTGTCCTCTTAGCATACTCATTTAAAAGAAACAGATCTGTTGTCCTTTGATTTAGTCTCCCAAAATATGTGCTATTCTTAAAGCAAATATAAACTGAATTGACTTTCAAAGGCAAACTATGTCAGGCTCTCAACTTGGAATTTCACAAGGTTGGTTTTACCTATCTTTTACATATTTTGTATACAGTGGTTAGTTATTTATATACCTTTTATGTTCTGCAAAGTATTTCATGCAAGTTGCTTTTATAGGTAGATCTGTTATCAAGAGGCACCTTAATGCCTTAGTTAGCCTTTTTGAAGGAATGCTTTGGGAAATTGTGCCACCTTAATGCCTTAGTTAGCCTTTTTGAAGGAATGCTTTGGGAAATTGTGCATACTTTCTTATGTTACAAGGTACTAGAATAAACTGGAATTGGAAATACAGTGGCGATCACAGATAGCAGTGTTTATATCTATTTTTCCCCTAAGTTTGGTTCTACATGAAATCAGAGATCCTATACATTTATAGGCAGAACGTTTCATTCTTCAGTACGTAAGTTGGAAACATGATAGCTGCAGGAATTAAAGGAGCCTGTCAGACTCTGTTTTTGACCACAAATAAGTCTCTGCCTCACTACAAAATATTTTGGCTTTGTAAATCTTCCCTTATCCTTCTCATACTGAATGTCTTGTAGTGCTCCTTAGAGCACAACTTCAGGACTTCAGACGCTGTGGACTGAACTGCTCAGCTTGTAGGAAATTATGTTATGGTGATGAAAACACATTTGACAAAGTTCAACGGTCATTCCTGATTTTAAAAACTAGAAAATAGAAATAGATAATACTTATTAAAAAGAACTTCCAATTAAAATGCATTATTATGCTTAACATTTGAAATATTCCTAATAGTGTCAGACATGCCCACTGTCATCACAACTGCTTCTGGGTCCTGAAAGTATCAACCAGTATTATTTGAAAATGAAAGATATTTTGTACTAATATTGAAAAGGACAATTTATTTTACAAAACTGTGGTTGTATAGTGAATATACAAGAAAATCGCTAGAAATACATTTCAACATGGTGTTTTTATGTTCAAACAATACCTTATAAATCATATGCAATACAATAGTTTTAAAAACTAGGAATTTATAATAGCACATAATATATGCATTATCTTGGAATAAGCCTAAGCACTTATGACCTTTACGAAGATAACTATAATGAAATGCAGTGTCAATCAATATTAACACCATTAATATCACAAAATACTTCTAAAGTTTATCTAGTAAAATAAACATATGATAACAGAAAAATTCTTTCACAGGAAGATACTGATGGAGTGGATAGAGGCACAAGCCCTCTTCCTAAATATCAAATCATGTCATGAAAACCACCATAAAATAGTAAAATAGTTTATTACTGACACTGAACTAGATGAATGAAACTGAATGGAGATTTCAGTTAAAAAAAATTTCAATTACATACTTGCATTCAGTATATATTAAAGATTGTTTTCAAATCAATGGGGGAAATATGGTTTGTTCTACAGCATGTGGAGCTAATTGGCTGGCAATTTGGATAAAGATAAAGCCCATCTCTGCCTTATTTGTACACAAGAATAAAATTGCAAATGAACCAAATATGCAAATATTAAAGAAGTGAAGAAAACAAGAGTGAATTTTTAAAATGAGCTTGGCATAGGGAAGGCCAGAAGACCTTTCTAAATGTTATACAAGTTTCAAAAGTCAAAAAAGGAAAGATTGATATATTTGACTACATAAATGTCAAAATACCAGAGGTTCAAACAAATGCTAAAAAACATGCTGAAGTTGGGGGGGCGGTTAGGGAGGTTGGTAAGGGAGTGATTATTAGCTACATTTTTGATAAAGGGCAAATGTCCTTAAAAATCCAGATTAATCTTATAAATTAATAAAAGATAAACCTTTCAAAAATGTATAAAGTTACACAAACAATTCACAACACACATAAAAATGACCCCAACACCTCAATCTTCTTTATTAATGAAGGAATTAAAATTCAAGCAAGATGCTATTTTATGCCTATCAAACTAACAGATTTAAAGTTTCCTTTTCAGTGATGTTAAGGGTGTGAGGAAATTTCTCATACTTAGTGTATAGAAGTGTGAGTTGATATGGTATTTCTGAAAAGAAATTTAGACTGCTAAAATGTATCAAAATTTAAAATGTTTACCTTTTAATTCAGCAGGACCACTTAAAATAATTTGTTACAGGAGTTAAACAAAGATATATGTAAAAAGAATATTTTATTGTGTGTAATGGCAAAACTTTAAAAAGGACAGATCAATGTATCAGGTGACTAGTATATTAAGTTATAGTACACTTATACAGTGGAATACCATAAGTGTTTGAATAAAATTAAATATAGATTTATGTTTTTGTGTAGAAAGATGTGCAGGTTATGATAGGCAAGAGGGATAGGTCCCTTGCATTACAGTATGGATATTTTATTTAAGAAAGAATATTTTAAAGTTACAATTAAAGTTTAGGTCTGCATGGTAAATGTATTTGAAAAATATATAGACTATTAACAGCTGTCTGGCGCTTGGAATTGGGTGGTTGAAAGGAATAAAGTAGGGGAATTTTTGCTATTTTATATCCTGTGCTACTTAAGTTTTCCCTTTTTTAAAAAAAAATATGTTTTATTTTATACTTTAAACAGACAATAACACAAAACAGTATCACAGTTTAGATTTGCATCAAAGCATAATATTGCATGGGTTTTTATTCCTCCCAACAGAAAATACAAAACCAGGGGTCTTTCACTGTGGTTATAAAGCACTTATTTATTTGAAAATAACATTGGTTTTTGTTTTTGTTTTTGTTTTGCATGTGGTCTACCCCTATTCAGTTCAGAGGTTTTTACAAAAAATAGACCAGCAGTTTATTTTTGGAGACTTACCTGCCCTTTCTGCTACCTACATACTCCTAACTTTATTTAACTGATGGGCTCACAGTCTACAAGTAATGAAATTTTTGCTCTAGATCTTTCCAAATGATGGTAAGAACAGATTTTTATCACTGTACTTAAATATTAGCAAATGCCATTCTCCACTTGTAAGAGGTGCTACTCCTGGAACCAGGGTCAGGTGACAGCCATCTCATAATTGCCCTCTAAAATATCTTTAGAATCTTATCTGAATTCTCCCAGCAGTTTAGTTCTCTAATATTACACAAAGTTTGGGGTTTCTTTATCTAGGAACCTCTTTAGAAAGGCTGTTCCATGTTACATATTCTTTAATAGTCTGATCTGACAACTGAACTCCCCTCTCTATTCTGTTACACACATGGACCACTTTGAAACTTCGGTGTTTTGCCAAGATAAGGCTTGCCATGGCTAATATGTTAAAATGACAAATGTACTCAAAAGTACTCAGAAGAGTTCAGGCAGATGAAACAAAATCATTTCCTTCAACACTAGGCAGATAAACTGTAAAGAGGCAAGTTGTTGACTTTCTGTATTGAGTTGGTGGAGACCTTTGGTGTGGCTCTTCCTTAAGTAATCCTTTATCAGAAAATAGTGTGTCTCAGAAGCAAACTATATTTTAGATGTCTTTGGTTAAATGATTTTGTTAAAAAATGACTTTAAGTTCCCATAGGAGTAATATAATTACAAACAATACATTCGTTTGCAGTATATTTTGTATTATGTAAGTTTTTCCATCTTCTCTAACATTTCTTCAAAAGTTATCTTCTGCCAGCTTAACTCATAACATGCCATTGATGAAGTCTTTGCATTTTCAAGCCTTCTTGAGGAAAAACTTCCGAGAGTTAATGTCGTTTGGCAAGGGTCAAGAACAGAAAGCTCTTTTTAAGCTAAAGGCTAAGGTCAGATTTGTTCTTAGATTTCTCTTCAACTTCATCTCTACTTCAATATCTAGTTTCTATAGCAACTGAAATATAGTTTGCAGCTAGGTCAGAAAAGGAAAATCTATAGGTGTAAAGAAATTTATTTTTTAAAACAGAGAATTGTCAGGCAACACCCTCATAGCTTTTATGGGCTGAAACCTGCATTCTGTTTCCAGTAATTCAATATTTGACTGATAGGTATCATTTCCTTTTGTCCTGAAGGGGCCAGGCATTTACCTCTTTTTCACACAGCTCCAGAAAAGACTGCTGCTTCTGTGTCCTACTAATTAATCACATTCATATTAATTAATTAGCCAAATGAACAAGAAGCTAAGAGGGAGAATTTCTGTGGATAAATTATAATTACTAGTAGAATTATTTCTCTTCTAGTGGAATGTCTCTGACTAATAATAGCATCGGGGGAGTGGTTCTTGTTCAAGTGTGATTGGAAAATGTGGAGTAGTCCTTAATGTCTGTGTTCTTAGTCTAAGTGGATTTAAGGTATCTACTCTAGACTTTTTTAGTCATTTAGGTGGTGAAATTTTGGAAGTGGGAGAAGTGCTATCAGAAGTGCCCCATGTGACCAGTAAAATAGGATAACATTAAAGAGATGCTTTAAGCACTTTATGTTACATCTTCAGAGGTGTGCATAGCACTTTAAATGGAAAATATATATATATATTTTAAGTTAAGTTGTTGAAGTGGAGGAAGATTAATGCTTTTTTTAAAAATTATAGGAACTACCTTCTGTTGAAGAACTCACTATTATTCTGCCTGAAGATATTGAATTAAAACCTCTTGGAATGGTTTCAAGTATTATTGAACAACTAGGTATGTACGTAATTTTATTAATAAAAATTATTCACATCTAAACATGCCTAATAATTGAATCATTGACTTTACGAATAGTAAATTTTCTTTGAACTTTGTAATAACACTTTACAAGGGGAGACCAAAAAAACCCAGGATTATCTTTTGCAGGGCGGGCCCCTTGTAGTACAGGCTCCCCCTGCTGGGTGAGTATTCTAGGAATCCATCAGCATCAGTGTACCAGCTGGCATTGTTTGAGAGACTACTTTTGGCTTCATTGAATTTGGAAATTCTTTCTGTGCATTTGCCCCTTTCATATGGATGATTTATGAGTTCACTTGCTCACACTGTGCTGAGTTTTCAGCAGTTTTTGGCCAAAAAACAGCAAGACCCCCTTGCCCCACCCTCCCTATTCATCTGATCTCTCCCTAAGTGACTTTTTTTTCCTCTCTGGATGAAAAAAGTCCTCAAAGGGAAGCATTTTGCCAGTGTGGAAGAGGTGAAACAAAAAATGACAGAAGCACTAAAAAAAGTAAAAATTGACAAGTTCAAAACCATTTTGAGCAGTGGGAAAAGCATCTTGATAAGTGTGTTGCATCAAATGGAGAGTACTGTGAAGGTGACTGAATTTAAACATGTAAGAATAAATATACAACTTTATATACATAAATTTCATTTTTTGGTTCCCCTTGTATTTTTAGTCATTAAGTTTGAAAGAATAAAATAAAAAAAATTTTTTTACTTATACAAAGAATACATAAATACAGTTTCTTTATAAAAATTTAAAAGTCTGTTTTTACTAGCATACTTTCTCCACAGTTGTCTTGGATTTTGTTTATTACCAGAAACTTAGTGACATACAACAGCACACGTGTATTATTAACTTACAATTCTGTAGGAAACAAGTCTGATGTGGGTCTCAGTGGGCTAAAGTTAAGACATCCAGCAAGGCTGAGTTTCCTCCTGCAGTCCTGGGAGAGCATGTTTCCTTGTCTTTTCTGGCTTCTGGAACCTGCCCACACTTCTTGGCCTAGGACTCTCTTTCCATGTAGAAAGCCAGTCAAAGGCCATCTCTCTCTGACCACACCGGGAAATGTTCTCTGCTTTTAAGGACTTTTAAGATTGGGACTACCTGCCCAATTATCCAGGATATTCTTCCCTATCTTAAGATCCTTTAATCACATCTGCAAAGGCTGTTTTGAAAATTTAAGAAAACATATTTACAGGTTCAGGAGTTAGAGGGTCTTTGGGGAAGCCATTCTGCCTACCACCTTTGATTTTTGTCTTGTGAACTTGTAAGTTAGAAAGTTCTGTGATTTAATACCGATGTAAATGAGACTGTTGGATTATATGAGAACTGAATAGTTTAGATTTCTTTAGCCCCAACACAGAGGGCTTTCTTGAGTCATTGTTTTCTACTTTCTCTAAAGTGAAGTTATTGGATTAGGTGACTTGTAAGGTTTTGAAGTTAATATAGGTATAGTGAACTCATAGCAAGGTATGCTTGAGATTAGAACTCAGCCCTGACAAAGTCATAGGACCTTGGACCTAGATCTCCCACCAGCTTTCTTGTTTTACAGGACCTTGGAGACACAGAATAATAGTTCAAGTCAGTAGCTCTTAATAGTTGTGTACTCAGTGGTAGGAATAGCACTTTATATTTTGACCCCTTTCTAAGTATCCATATCAGTATTTTTAAAAATTAACACCTAATTTTGTACTTTTTAGGTTATTAATAAAAATTTGGATTGAAGCGAGCCTGTTTTAAAAAATCATGGTCATTAAATTTTTTTACATGATTCCCAATAATCATATAGAAATACGACTATTTCAAATATAATCAAATAAATAACTATTATGTTTACTAGTTTTTGAGTGATTGTGTGGTATTTAATAATATGTATAGATCTATCAAACAGATAGCTAAGTTTTTGATTATATAGTATGGTGTGAGCATTTATTAGACTTGATATATACAGAAAAATTTTAGGCTATAATATTGATCCTCAAGGAAGATACTGTTTTGACTAACACATCATAATAGATGAATGAAATTCTCAACCTGGTAGAAATAAAGAGCAAATAGTCAAAATCAAAATGAGCACGTTTCTGAAGCATACTACTCTGTTTTTAAAGCTAAAATATCTAATATTATTTGGAACAAATTACCAAAAAAATTGGTATATTAGACAAAAATAATCTGTGAATTCAAATAAGAATTTAAAGTTGAAAAGAGAGGACTTTGGCTTTGTACTCTGCAGCTGTATAAACTATATTGTTTTGATTTGTTTTTGTCTTAATTTGGAAAAAACAAGGAGCTAATTAGATATTATCTATCTAGGTAAAAGTGGAGCGATGTTATGAAATTAATGATTTTGTCCTAGTTCATTTTTTAGAGAACTAATTTAAGAGCCCTTAAAATTTTTAATCAATATATTGTGCAAATTTTATTTGTACCCATCTACCTGAAACTGCTTGCCACCTAGAACGTTTTAATAAGGAATGGTCTGTGGAAACAGTTGTGTTGTGGGAAGAGCATAGGAACTAGGTCTAGTTTCTGGTAATAACTCTGGAATTAGCCTTATGATCATGTTAATGAGGATTTGCTTAAGTCTTTGTTTTCTTATCTTTTATCAAGTGAAGTTATTGGATTAGTTGACTTTTAAAGTTTCTGTAATTTGACGCCTCTGGGAGGTTAGGAAGGACTGATTATTGCAAATGAATTCTGTTAGTGCTCACTGTAATTATCAAGACTTACTCATCATCATCATTCCAAAGCAAATTTACTTCAAAAAAATGTTGCCTCATGATTTGTTACTTTGTGAATATTTAGAACTTAGAAGTACTATTGAAATTAATTAGTATACAAAAGAAATTGAGTTAATTTTAATAATTATAGCTAATATTTTTTCCTCCTAAGTGGACATGGCATTATCTGTGTAATGTAACAGTATTGTTGCTTGTTACTCTGATTTTTGAAGGATTTATTGTGTGTGTTTTCTCTTTGTTGTGGTATATTGATTGTTTAATATTTATCGCACTTAAAAGAATTGGAGATTATGCTAGACCATTGGGATAATGTTTTTGCCTTTGAGGAGGAAAGTTTGATGTAATAATAAAAATTACTTTGAGCTTTACCACTTTTACTTCATCTGTTCAGAGGAAGATAGTTTTGTGAAACCTTTAACTTTTTCAAAGATCAGTAATCGATGCTCTGTAAAAAAAGAATTCTAGAGTGAGAAAGATGACTTTATTCTAAAACAGATGTTTTGTGACTAAATGTGACTATACTGTTTTTGATACATATTGCTTGAGAAAAAAATATACAGCTTGAAATTGTTGACTCTAGTGGGTGATTCAAATTTTCTATAATATATGTATTTTAATTATTTTTTCTTAGAATTGTAGCTTTTATATTAAACAAAAATATGCACAGATCATCTTCTAGTGCTATTTGGTAATGGGTAGACTTTGTTTACCAAAGAGGAATAGTTAATGAGGTAAATAATTCACCTTAAATTTTATTTTAAATTTTGTTGGCATTAGCTTAGATTCTCGTTAAGATTCTACATTCTCTTCTAAGTAAATCTTGAAGTAATTATTTTGTTTTATTTTTCAGTAATAATTGAATCTACGACTAACTTACCTCCAGTTAATGAGGAGACTGTGATTTTTAAGAGTGATCGACAAGCAGCAGGAAAGGTTTGTAAAAAAAATTCAGATCTTACAGATGATTCTGTTCTTTGTTGATTGGTTTTTCTGACTTTGCCTGTCGGTTCTCAGAAGAGTGTATTAATTTTAGTAGATGAACAATCTAGAGCTCTCAAGTTTTGGTACATTTTTTACTTCCTTCAGTATTTTGTGTTGGTCTGTATTGGTGTATTGGTCTGTATTGGTGTAATTACTTTTTGCTGCATGAGTCATTAAATACACAATATAGAATTCTTTCTTACTTTTTGTCAAGTACTCTGCTTGGCAGTGGGTCTACGTAATGAATAAGGTGGTTTCTTCCCTCCAGTCACTCAGCTAAGTGAAAAAGACTTTCCACAGTGTAGTAGCACTTGCCCATTTTTGGTTTGTGTGTCCCTTTGAGTAGTGGTTCTCAAGCTTTTTAGACTTTGACTTCCTCAGACAGAAGCTCAACATGAAATCTTTTTCAACATGAAAAAGATTTCTGTGACAGCGGTAAAGTGTCTACTGTTGACACATTTTGGGGAATTACAAATATGTACACTTTAGTACTTGCTATAGGATTAGATCCCTTTTAACATCTTACTAATGTAACAACCCTGCATGCCCATCCTTAGTATGGAAAGTCACACACTTAACCCAGCAAGTAGGTAATTCTGAGCAGTTAGTAGAGGACAGAAAGCCTTCTAAGATCAAGAATATAAATACCAACCAAGTCTTATTTCCTGGCAATAGAGACAGACTTTTATTCACCTTGGTATTTCCTACAGCAACTAGTATAGTCCTTTGCAAATTATTTTTTCTAAGTAAATGTGTATTAAACACACAAATAAGGAACCAGCTGCTGTCTTTGGAGAGACAACTCACTCGGGTTTAGTTTAGGTGAGCAGCAGTTGGCTTCTTTTTTTGTTCTAAGCAATATAATTAATGTGTACTTAATGAGGAAAAAGCAAGTCTTTTAAACTGTATTATTGGGTTCACTTGTACAACCTTCCCTATTTCTGTCTTTCTCTATTCTTCTGTTCTAACACAAATTAGAAAGGGATTGGTTTTTATCTGGGGCCTGCCACCTTTCACTACCTACGTATATGTTTTAGGTTGACTGACCAGTTTACCCAAGACCAATGAGTCACTTAGGATTGCGAAGTAGTCAGTGGCAGAATTAACGGAGTCTAGAGCTAATATTTTTTGGCAATTTTTGAGAAAGTTTGTGAGAATAAAAAAGACTTGCTAGTGACTGAAGGACGATGCTGTGCCTTCTTCCTTCCAAATATCTAGGCTTACTATCTTTGGTATCAGTGTGGGTATTTGTACTTTTGATTCAGAAGAAATACTGTAATGTAGTGCCAACTCTGTTTACTGTCAGTGCCTATATAGGGAGTTGTGGGTTTAACCTCAGATGGGTTGAGTGAGGAAAGTAATGGAAAATGAGTAGATGACTATGCTGTGAGTCGTTCTCTATGCCTGTTGGCCAACTTTAGGAAAACTAACTTTCTTCCCTGGCAAAAACAAAATATTTCTTGCTGTCCTCAAAGTAGTAGCAGAGAAGAGGGGAGGAGAGAAGAAGCAAAGGAAACATATTTCTTCCTTACTTTCTTAATAAGAAGTGAAAGTATTAAAACTAATATTTTTCCTCGGTTCCTTTTACTTGTGATTTTCATGACTGTTGCCTTTTTCTTTTAGTAACTAACTCAGATGGTTTTAATTTAAAATACCCAACAGTCTGCTAATTAAAATCTCTAAACTGACATTTTTTTAATGCCTTCCACTGCATTCGAATTTTCAGACCTATAAATGCGTGACTAATAATATTCAGCTTGCTGTCATTTAGCTTTTGAAAGGAGTCAGGTAAAAATATAACATTTACACCACTGACTTAAGTTATATGTATAAGCCTACTGGAAAAATTTAAATGTATTTATAAATTTTACATACAATGCTTTGTAAATTTGAGAAATGACAAACCTTCAAAAATATTTTATCGTATATCTAAGCACCTTGAAATGATTCTCCAAAATATTGGCAGGGGTGGGGAGGGTTAGGGAGCATCTGTTAAACAGACCAGTGACCAGGATGTGAAACTGAATCTCTTTTAGATTGTTAGCTTATCTAGATAATAAATTTGTTTTACCTTCACATCCTTGCTTTCCCTTCTTCTCTTCAGTATCAAGAACAATTATCAGCCAAGTGATATTTTACATTCCTTTTAAAATTCACCGAAAGCCTGCAAGGAAGTAGAATTATTTCCATTTTATTTTATTGTATTTTTTTCATATTTTTTTTATTTTTTGAGTTGGAGTCTCACTTTGTCACCCAGGCTGGAGTGCAGTGGCAGGCTCACGGCCACCCCAGCATCGACCTGCTGGGCTCTGGCAATCCTTCCACCTCAGCCTTCCAAGTAGCCAGAACGAGCTACCACGCCTGGCTAATTTTTGATTTATTGTAGATATGAGGTCTCGCCAAGTTGCCCGGGCTGGTCTAGAACTCACGAGTTCAGGCAATCCCCTTGCCTCAGCCTCCCAAAGTGCTGGAATTGAAGGCTGAGCCACTGAGCCCAGCCTTATTTCCATTTCAAAACAGAAAACTTGCTAAAAAGTTACAAAACTAAAATCAAACAAACTTGTGATACGACCCTGATTCACTTCCTTTTCCCCTCCATCTGCCTGCTCACCGATTTGGAGAGGACAGTCTGAGATTTGTATTCCTACTTTGGCCTTTGATCCTAATAATGACTAGTTTCTCTTGATAACTAGTGAAATCTAGTGATGATTTTCTGAAGGTCCCTGTGTCATATTGACACAATGTTGTCTTTTCTCCCATCAGTTCTCTTGGTATTTGTCAAGGTACCTCGTAATATAGCAATACATACAGTGATTGAAATAAGCACATGACCTAACCAATGAATTAGAATTATTTGTCTGTATTTTCTTCTTTTATATTAATGGGAAGTGAAAAAAACCACCTAGTAATTGATAAAAGATAATGCTGGATGGTTGTAGAGGTTCGTTTCCTTTCTTCTTGTAGTAGTTTAGCCAAAAGCTGGCTCATTTGGAGGACAGGAAAGCCTTGACTGATAATGGTCTTTGGAGGCTGTTCTCAGGGTGGCAGCACACTGGTCTCAGCCCTCCACAGGCACAGCCATCCGGCATCATTCCTATGCCTGGAGGTTTGTTGATGCATATCTTGTTACTTAGAGAAACTGGGAGTCACCTAGTCCCTCTTAGGTAATTCATAAGCTTGTGGCATTGAATGTGTCTGTGGAGAGGGGGAGGAGAATCAGCTCATTCTCCCTTTTGGAGTGTTGTCTGTGTACGTCTGGCCTGCTAGCTCAAGCAGGCCTTCCCCACCACTGGATCTCTGCCACAGAGCTTAAAGAATGCCTCAGCCTGCCTGTGCTGTGGACTGAGAATTCAGAGGATAGCGTGCACTCTCTTCTCTTGTCAGTCTTTTTTCCCCAACAGACCCTGTGCTATATCTGTACCATGTTGTGTTAGTGGTATTAACCTCTCTGTGTGATAGGAGTCCTTTGAGATCTTTTAGCAGAAAGACACTGTTTTTTTAGTAAGAAGCGGTGTATTAACAGCTAGAGCCAAGTGAATGAACACTTGGAAAGCCACCTCTCGAATGTCAGGGCATTTATAAAACACTAGTTGAATTACATTTTTATATGAGTATTTCTATAGAATGAATACTATTATTTAAACTATAAAGAAAGCTGCTTGCTTACCCCAAAGTAAATGTCTCAGATGCAACTATCCCAAATTCAGTTTCTTAACTCTCCTTGCGGTTGTTTACTTCCTTTGCTTTTGTCTTGAGTCAGGTAGTTTGGAAGTTATCAGATCCCCAGAGTTGGGTAGGATGATGGAATAGGGATGCAGGTGCCTCACGTGGAACTAAGGAGAAGTGACTGGTCTGTGCCTTGCTGCGTCTAAAGTTGCTTTTCACAGTGTAGCTCTCAGGTATTAGTCAACCTAAAAACTACACTTTGAGGCTGAGGGTTATTTTATAAATATTGCAAAATTATTCTTTTCTATAGCTCTGGATTAGCTAAATTGCTGACCTGAACACAGTCAAGTTTTACTGTAACTGTTTCAGGTAGGGCCATACATATCTGTTGGTGATGGTGCATGCCTCGTTCTCATCCCATGATGTAACTTCCTATTTGCTGCTGTCTGTGTCTGTGTTTTTATTTTACTTAAAACTTTATAATGGTTACAAGCTGTGGCTTGTAAACACATCAGATCCTAAGCATAGGCAACTTAAAAAGTGTACATTGGTTTTATCCAAGAATTTTAATATCACTTACACTTTAAGTTCAAACCAGACTCTGCATAAGCCTGAAGTTAGTAATAAATTTCGCCAGTGAAATTATTTTTTACACTTAGGACATGGAATTGTGCTATTTAGGAGACAAGTCCCTGGGAAACAGTTTTATGTAAGCAATGATTAGTTTACCTAGTATTAATGGATACAGAGGAAATGTTTTTCAATCTCTATCCAGACTTTAATAATTGGGTTTATCTGTATTAACCAAGGAAGTTAAAAATTTGTGAAGTTCTTTTTAAGACATTTTTTAAGTGAGATAGTAAGTCCTAAGTAAGAGATGTAGTGTAGGGCAATGAGAGTAGTGCTGTGGTCCTTGCCTCTGCCCTTTGCAGTTCTCTTTGTAGGAGGTCTACCTGTTTTTATCCAAACCTTTCAAAGATTTCTTGCTATTTTCCTAAATTATTTGTTTTTATTTTAAAAATTTAAAAAGCTTTGAATCTGTGATACTATTAGTGTTAATTTCAAATACATTGACATTTTAATTGTTTCTGGTGACACTACCTGTTTTTGGAGTATGTATAACCTTCAGAATGGTGGTGTCCCGATGGGTGAGCTGTTTATTAGTGGAAACCAATAAAAACTTAATGTTAAACTAAAGATCTTAAAATGAGAACAGTTACTATAAAAAAGCAGGAAATGTGGATGTGGTAAAGCAACCACTTTTAATGCAGTTGGTATAAATTAACCAAGCTATTTGGTATTTTACATCGAGAGTTTTAATAATTATTATACTTTCAGCTCCAATAATTCTCCCCCTTACCAATCAATTTTTAGGAAATCTAATGTATAGAGATTTACATATAAAGATGTCCCTGACTTTGGGAGGCTGAGGCCAAAGGATTGCCTGAGTCCAGGGGTTGGAGACCAGTCTTGGCAACTTGGCAAGACCTCATTTCCACAATAAATCAAAAAATTAGCTGGGCATGGTAGCACACACCTGTAGTTCCATCTACTTGGAAGGCTTAGGTAGAAGAATCATTTGAGCCCAGCAGGTCGAGGCTGCGATGGCCATGCGCATGCCACTGCATTCCAGCCTGGGCGCCAGAGTGAGACTCCAGCTCAAAAAGTCCTTCGTGGCATCATGTTTTGTATTGAACAACTTTGGAACTGCCTAAATGTCCTTTAATATAAAACAAGTTCAATAAATTGTTCTAGATCTGTAAAGGAGTATTTTATAATCATTAAAATTATACTTATGAAGAATATTTATACCTGGAAAAACTTAATGCAACTTCAGGTTTTAAAAGGAGGCAGCATTTAAAACTACATTATTGTCTCAAAAAACATATGAATAGAAAAATACTGGAAATCTATATTGACTTGTTCATCGTCTTGTTTCTATAATATACATATATTCATGATCTGAAACTTTTTTTCTGTGTCTACAACAAGAAAGGAGGAAATGTGTTTTTTAAAAATTAAAGTACTTATTTTAAGAAGAGTTTGAAACCAAGAGGTTTTCTCTTGTCATTTATAAAACATTTTCAGAAATTAAATAACATGTGTGGTTGTGCTAAAGCAGTTCTTTTACTTAAAAGGTTATAGCATCTTTTTTTTTTTTTTTTAGAAGTAAGTAACTTCAAGTTCACATCAACTGCTTTTTAAAATTAGAAAAAGTCATGGTTTAATTTTGCAAAAATCTTAACACTATTTGGAAACAACAAAAATGATTTAACACCTATTGAAGCCAGAAGGTTGCTTTTATGATTCTTGTTTTAAGTTTTCAAATGCATGCAGTATATTATTTCTCTAAAGTTACCAATTATAATGCTTTTCATTTGTATCTTACAACTTAAATGAGTCATAAATTTAAAAAATTCATACTGTGCATCTAGTTAGTACCACCAAAATGATTTGCATTTGGCAAGGAACACACTTGTTACTGTTATTTTAAATTCATAGAAAGGAAATCTGGAATGGATCAATGCATTTATAACCAATATAATATACAAAGCCTTAGCGTATATAGAAAAAAGACTTAAATATAAATACAAATCTAATTTTATTTTCTAACACTGACAAAATTACTTTATTTCAGCAATTATCAGTGGTATTTTTAAAAAGAAAATATTGCTAACTTTTCAAATAATTATTTTACATATTAAAAGAGACCTTTATGTTTCTTTTATAGATATTTGAGATATTTGGCCCTGTTGCACATCCATTTTATGTGTTACGGTTTAATTCATCAGATCACATTGAGAGTAAAGGCATTAAAATAAAGGAGACTATGTATTTTGCTCCATCAATGAAGGACTTCACCCAATATATATTCACAGAAACACTTAAACAGTAAGTACTTTATTGGCATGTTAGTTGTTCTTATCTAATGGTTATGTTTTAGGAGTAATTCTCAGTGATGGTAGTTCTCAGTTTCTTATATGGCATTTGTCTTGAAAACAGTTTAATTATATTCCTAATAACACCTCTGAAAGCTACAATTTGTTAGCAGATTAGCCAGTGGGAGCCCATTTGAGCTGTGTAAATTTTCTGAATTCTAGTTCATTGTTTTTTTCTACTCCTATACTTTCTTTTATATACATGCTACTTCATTATTAGTATTATCGTTTTTTATGCAACTTTTTTCAGTTTTAAATAAAATTCTTAAAATGATAATTTTCAAGAGAAAAAGAAAATGAGTACATCTCAGGGCATTGACTATAAATCCTAAATTTATAGAAGTGACAGCTAAAATGTATCCCTGAAAAATTGTGTAGAAAGCCACAGTATATAGGGTTGACCTAACTTACAAACCGCCGCTGTCAATTTTGTCTGTAAATATGCCAAATGATTCTTGTGGCATGTGACTAGGAATATTTCTGCATATTTGTGCTCCCAACTTGTTAATTGTGTATTTTTCCTTTGTTAGCTGTGTTGCCAGTTGTTAGCTGTAGAACTGTTTATATCAGTACTTGTTATTATAAATTATGTAATTTAAGCTGGGTGTGGTTTCTCTTGCCTTTAATCCCAGTACTGGGAGGCTGAGGTGGGAGGATTGCCTGAACATAGAAGCTGAAGTCCAGCCTAGGCAACATAACTAACTAGACCTATCTTTACAGAAAAAGAAAAAAATTAGCCGGGTGTGGTGTCAAGGACCCGTAGTCCTGGCTTCTCTGGAGGCTGAGGCCAAAGGATTGCCTGAGCACAGGAGGTTGAGGCTGCAGTGAACTGTGATTATACGACTGCAGTCCAATCTGGGTGACAGTGAAACCCTAACTCAAAAAATAAATACATAATATAATTTAATTTTTTTATATCAACAAGTGGCATGAGTTTCAACAAGTAGGAGAGATTTTTTTAATAAAAGTAAGTTGGGTGCTTTGGAAAGATGTAATAAATATGAGTCACTAAAAATATTTTCAAGTTAGGAGTGGAAGAAAAGACTGCCAAGCACTGGGAGAGAAGAAGGGGATCTTAAATCCAAAAAGACTTTGCACTTAGTTTGACACTTAAGTTTCTTTTAATTCTAGCCCTCCTTTTATTGGAATCTTGAAACATAGGTGATGCATTTTTATAGATACGGTTTTTGCAGGAAATACAGAGGAACTTCAGTCACTGAATAGCTCTGGTACTATGTCAAACGTGCCGATCCGAGTTTCATGGCATAAGAAGGTCACTATACCAACTTATATTAAACCAAGTCTCAAGTTGCGTAATTTCATTTATTATTTCAGAGATGAGAATTTTGGTCTTATTGATTAAACTTGTGTTTATAAGAATCCAAATAATTATCTGAAGGAACATTTGCCTAAGCTATTCTTCAGGCTGTGTAAGGTTAATTTTCCTAAATTAACCTTATGTATATGTATGTATATGTTTTTTTGGCACCCCGATATGATATCAAAGTTCTGAATCAAAAATTTAAACTTAGTGATTTTCATGTTAGCTACCACACTGACATCTGTACCTTGCTTTTAATGACATTAATTCCCGTGAGTCTCATATATTTTTGAGATCTAGTTCAAAACAATAAGTACATCTAGTTCTAATGCTTTTTAATTTTTGACAAGAAAGATTCATTTGAGTAGAGTTAAAGTCATAAAGGTTTTAACATATTTTAAAATGTTTTAGCATTTCATTCTGGTTTGAATATTGGGATACTGCTGTGGATATGCCAAATATTAAACTTATAACAAATCAAATATTTTGTGTAATTTTTTCTGAAGATGTTTATTAAATAGATTTTAAATAATAGGCACAGTCTTTGTTTTTGATTTATGATTCTCCTGAAAAGAAATGGGAATAAATCAAAAAATAGGGAAAATAGGCCCATCTTGCAGACGCCTCGCATGAAGAAGACTGTTTTATTCTAACTGCATGTTGGTGTGTGTCATGGGAACTTGGTGGAGTACTTGGCTTTTAGGGTGGAGAAGTTCAGCTTTCCAGCTTACTGGTCTCTAGAAAGACTGTTTTAGTCTTAACTTTCCATGTATTTACTTTCTTGTTAAAATTGCCTTTTGGATTGTTGTTTGATCTTTACTAAGAGATTTTGATTTTCTGTCATAGATGGCACTCTTTGGGGAACTTTTCCCACTTATGCCTGTAAGTCCAGACTAAGGGCTCTGCAGTCATGAGATATCATGTACTGGCTATGTTTAATGCACAGGTGTAAAATAGTTGAGGAAATGCTTTTTGTTTTTAAGTGATGGAAAAATGTTGATAATGCATCATATACAGAAGGTGCCCCAAAGAAGTATACACATTTTAAGAAAGGAAAAGACAGCCGGGCTCGGTGGCTCAGCCTGTAAACCCGTGCCTTTGGGAGGCTGAGATTAGTGGATTGCCTGAGCCCGCAGGTTCGAGATCCGCCTGGGCAGCGAGACCTCATCTCTACAATAAATCAAAATATCAACTGGGCGTGGTAGTGCATGCCTGTAATTCCAGCTACTTGGAAGGCTGAGGCAGAAGGATCGCCGGAGCCCAGCAGTTTGAAGCTGCGGTGGCCGGGAGCAGCCAATACACTCCAGTCTGGGCGACAGAGTGAGACTTCAACTCAAAAAAAAGGAAAAAGACTATTAAAACTAATACTCAATATATACTGATAACAAAAGATGAACACAAGTCATGTTTGACTTCTGCAGTTACAAGAGATGCTCAAAGTGGTTACTACAATCAGTATCCAGACACTTCTGATTTCAGCAAACCAAAAGTAATACATAGATAACATCTCTTAAAGTATGTATATGTTTTTTTGGCACCCCGATATGATATCAAAGTTTTGAATCAAAAATTTAAACTTAGTGATTTTCATGTTAGCTACCACACTGACATCTGTACCTTGCTTTTAATGACATTAATTCCCATGAGTCTCATATATTTTTGAGATCTAGTTCAAAACAATAAGTACATCTAGTTCTAATGCTTTTTAATTTTTTTTTTTTTTTTTTTTGGGTTGGAGTCTCACTCTGTTGCCAGACTGGAGTGCAGTGGCCGCTCCTGGCCACCGCAGCCTCGACCTGCTGGGCTCCAGCGATCCTTCTGCCTCAGCCTTCCAAGTAGCCGAAATTACAGGCACACGCTACCTACCACACCCGGCTAATATTTGATTTATTGTAGAGATGAGGTCTCGCCTGCCCAGGCAGGTCTCGAACCCGCAGGCTCAGACAATCCACTTACCTCAGCCTCCCAAAGGCGTAGGATTACAGGCTGAGCCACTGAGCCCGGCCGCTTTTTAGATATTTTAACATAATTGAATAACAAGATATCTGACACTATGAAGTTAATACAACTAAAAAGATACCATTATAAGTAGGCTTTGGAGCTGGGCTTGGTGGCTCAGCCTGTAATCTTGCGCCTTTGGGAGGCTGAGGTGAGCAGATTGCCTAAGCCCGCGGGTTTGAGACCCGCCTGGGCAACTTGGCGAGACCTCATCTCTACAATAAACCAAAAATTAGCCAGACGTGATAGCACGTGCCTGTAGTTCCAGCTACTTGGAAGGCTGAGGCGGAAGGATCGCCAGAGCCCAGCAGGTCAAGGCTGTGGTGACTGGGAGCATGCCACTGCACTCCAGTCTGGGCAAAAGAGTGAGACTCCAACTCAAAAAAAAAAAAAAAAGTGGACTTTAAGAAATCATAATCATACTCATAATGTATATATATATACTTTTTTTGGCCGTAGAGTATAAAATTTTCCACCAGAAGTAATTAATTTTCACATAAAGTTGTCAGGACACTGACATCCAAGTCTTAAAGATTCTGCTTCTCCTCGTCAAACTAGTTAGTGTTTACTTCATCTTCTTTGTTCTGAAACTCACTGTTGAAACAAGCTTTGGTTACTCATGGAGGATTCATATTCCTCAGGTAAATTGAGGGAAAACGAATTCATGTATCTGCACTAACAAACTTGTAAAATCTTCAAGAAGAGAATGCCTCATTTGTTTTTGTGACTTTTACAGCTGGAACAGTTTCTAAATAGTTGGTGTGGAATAATCATTTGTTTAATGGAGTTTTATGAAAACTTTGGGTATCATGAAAGTATAAATCAAAAGAACTGCCAAACCACTTCCTTTTGCATGCCACAGCCTTGGCTCCTCATTCCAATTCCCTAATCCTAATATTTATATGTATTCAACTTTTGTGTGTTTCTTATGAGCTTACCACATCTTTTGAAATAAGGCAAAGGACACTTAAGTGGTCATTAATTTTTTGTTATTTTGTTGTATATTGCAAAATTAAAGGTTGAGTGCATGTCTTCTACTTTGTTTTCCTCTGGTTAAGTTGTAAGCATTTTTTAACAGAATCTTAATACTTGCCTTTTTTCCCCAGGGATAGGGGATCAGATGCATCATGGAAGAATGATCAGGAACCACCACCAGATGTAAGTATGTCTTTTTATACCATATTTTAGTAAGTAGGGGTGGGACTCTTAATCTTATGAATCCATTATTGACCTTAAGGAAGTTGCTAATACTGCTCAGCTGTCATCTTTCCTTCCCTGTCCTATTCCCTGTATTCCCTCATGCTCCTAGATGACTGTTTTATTCTTTTCAATGAAAGTTTCTGTTTGATCATTTTAGGATAAGAAAATTTGGGGTTACATTTAGTTACATTTTAATGATTACTTAGATACCAGCTTATCATATACCTTGTTATTCATTAATATCTGGTAAAGGCAGGATGTCATTTTAAAAAATTTTATTCGATTTAATCACCATATGGGACAGGAAGGCACTTATTATAGTAATTTTAATAATAAGCTACCCTTCTTTTAGAGGTGCAAAATCTTTGGAAACTACTTAATACTCCATTTTTTTAATAGTATACTTTTCTTCCTAAAAAGAGATCTTTTCATTTTCTTTTTGTATTCATGTTGGCATGAGAGTAGTTTTATGCCAAAAGTGGCTTGATAATCTAGTCTTTCTAAAAAGTAGAATAAATTTAGGAATAATATATAAATGAATGAAATAAATAGTAGGATTATTTGTTTAACTTTTCATGAAGATGTTTAAGTAGATTTTGTTTTTTCTAAGTTATTAAAATACATTAATTGCAGTTATGATATTCATTTCTTGAAAATAGTATGAATTTATAACATGTAGCGATATTATATGTGAGAATTTTAGAAATGTGCACAGCAGTTCTAATTAACTTTTTTCAGCATTATAGATATGCAGATTCATTTTTGGTTATTTCAGGTAATACTGAAGATCATGGTGTATGTTAGTTTCTAATTTTGTTAAGGTGTGAATCAGATTTTTGCCCCCTCAGAGGGTTTTATACATGTATGAGTCACCCAACAAGTGATCCTTAGCTTAGGCTCCACACTGAAATGAGATTGATTATGTTTTCTAATTAATGTTGTGTATTCATGTGATTCTTATTAAGGTGCTGAATAATCGCTTAATGTTCTCAGTTATGTTTAGTGCTTATTACTGAAATTATATGTTTTAAAAGTGTTTGGAGATTTCATAAAGATCTTGCAACATACTTGTGAAATTCAGGTTTTCTAATGTATATTTGTGGTTTCAGGCCTAAGCATTGAAGTTCCTACTTATGGAAATATTAATTGTTTATAAAGTTGGTTTGATTAGGTTAATTACAAAATTAAATTTTGAATGCTTCATAGTGTTTGCTTTTTCCAGGTAGCTGACTGGATCATGAAGTATGTTGAGATTTAATTTTGTAATATTTATTGAAGAATTCTGTAGTCTTGAGTTATTGCCTGATGTTGATCATAGATTAAATTTGGAATTTGTGGGGTTTAAACTAAAAAAAAAAAAAAACTATGAGAAAACGAAGCGGTTGGGCGTGATGGCTCAAGCCTATAATCCCAGCACTTTGGGAGGCCGAGGCGAGTGGATTGGTTGAGCCCATGGGTTCGATATCCACCTGGGAAACTTGGTGAGACCTTGTCTCCACAATAAATCAAAAATTAGCCAGGCGTGGTAACGTGTACCTACAGTTCCAGCTATTTGGAAGGCTGAGGCAGGAAGATCACTGGAGCCCAGCAGGTCGAGGCTGCGGTGGCTGGGAGCATGCCACTGCATTCCAGTCTGGGCAACAGAGTGAGACTCCAACTCAAAAAAAAAAAAAAAAAAAAAGATAATCTTATCTTTTTATCTTTATATTCATTTGTAAGGTACCAACCTGTACTTTATAGTTAAACAAATGTGATTTTTTTTTTTATTTTATAAGGTGATAGCAAAGTACTACCATGGTAATCTCTCTAAAACAAACTATTCCCAGTTAAAATCCTTCAATTCCTCTCTCCTGCTTTGATGTCCAGTTATTTTAAATGGCACACAATAAGATTCTTTATTAACTTTTCCAGTTTCATCTCTTCTGATTTTGCTGTGTAAGAAACTTTCACTGTCTTTTTCCTGTATGTATTGTGGTCTTTCATGCCTCTACACTTAGTCTCACTTCTTGAAAACTTCCTTTTCCTTTTTTTCACATTTAACTTATCATTAGACATTTATCTTCATTGTCCATGTGAAGAATTCTTTCTTTCCCTTTTTTCTTGTTATCT
This sequence comes from Carlito syrichta, assembly GCF_000164805.1. Classification (NCBI taxonomy): domain Eukaryota; kingdom Metazoa; phylum Chordata; class Mammalia; order Primates; family Tarsiidae; genus Carlito; species Carlito syrichta. Next base: position 236,172 of record NW_007145437.1, read on the forward strand.
AGTACCATACTTCTATAGCACTAAGTCGTGGTACTTGCTTATTGATTGTATTATTGTTTTTATGTTTTCTTTTTCAAACAAAGGAATGTCTTCCATCTGATCTCAGTGTTTTTTAGAGTCTGGCAAATATCAGATTTAACCTGAATTTTAAAATTTTGACACATTAAGATTAGTAATAGAAAATTATACATTTTGAAAGTACTAAAATTAGTTTATGTTTTCCAGTTTGATTATAGATTCTGAGTATATGTACTCTTGGTTCATGGAGGACTTGATCTAGAATATATTTCAGCAGTGCCATACTGAAAACTCCATATGAAGACTTTCATATGCATTTTATTTATTTTTTTGTTTGTTTAAATGTGAACTCGTGCATGCATAATGAATCTGCTTTCATATATTTTTATATGAAACATAATATCTATTAACTGGTGTATGGTAGAATAATAAAATGCCTGCATTGTAAAATTGTGGTAGTCATTTATACCTTGTAAATCTTGTTTGTTTTGTGTGTATGTGTTTTTTTTGGTGGGCTATAACAATGAATCCTATTTCTTAGTTGCATAAAGATTTGATCACTTATAATTATAGATATTCATCTCTTAAATATTGAGCTGTGCATGTATCTGCTTGTAAAAGCCTATTCCTATGGTCCTATCTGAATAGCATCCCCATGATTTTCTATACTCTTACTTAATATTTGTATTTACTTACAGCCCTTAAGTATAATACTAAAGAGTTAGTACTGTAAACCTGTAAAGGATGAAACCTGTAAAGTGTTTAGACTAGTGCCTGGCATATAATTGGTATGTGTATGTTTGAATGAATGAATCATAGAACATTGTTTTCTATTTTTATATTGGATCTGATGATGTATGTAATTTGCTAAGTCCTAACTACTGTTTCCTTTAGCAGCTGGCACTGTGATAAAGCTTAAGTTCAAGCTGGAAGTCAGACTTCTAGCCAGGGATACCCATATCTGAAAGTTGTTATGGGTGGCATTTTAAAGTTACATATTTGAAATTTTCTAGGAATTACAAACAAGAAAACTTGAGTATTCATTTTAATTACTACCCTATGCTAATCAAAAAATACTTTATTTTTCTACCATGTCAAGTATATTCAGATATAGAAAATATTAAGTATCAAAAAGACAACTTTTTTGGAGGATCAGTTCTATTAAATTGGCTAATCTCTATAATATAAATTTACTTTTCTTTACAAGGCCTTGGATTTCAGTGATGATGAAAAAGAAAAAGAAGCCAAACAGAGAAAAAAAACTCAGATTCAAGGCCGGAAAAAACTCAAATCTGAATTTAATGAGCCAGGTAAGTGAATTGTAATAAATATTGTAATTCTTTCTCTTCATTTACATCTATATAAGTTCATCAATAATATAAAACTGGAGGAAATATCTGGGATCTTTCTGTTTACCTCCTGGCATCCTGCTAGCTTCAGGGGCATTACACAGCATTGGATATGATGGGAGAGAGTCACAGGAATATTGAGTGGTAGTTTTATGAGCTTAAGGATGTCAAAATGGCTTCTAAGGTAACACAAACTGAGCCTTGCTAGAGTCATTTGTGCCTGTCAGCACTTTTTCTCAAGAAACTTCTTTGCTCCCATTTTTAGAATTTTATGATGTAGTACTTAATTAACAGTATTTTGTTTTTTAGCATGCTTTTTCCTTGCCTTTTTAAAAAATTAAACTTTTTTTTTGAGATAACTGTAGATCCATATACAGTTGTAAGAAATAATAGGAGAGATACTGTTCCAGTTTCCCCCAGTCATAACATCTTGCAAAACTATGTTGTACAGTTTCTCTGCCGAGATAATGACATTTACACATTCAGGATACACAACACTTCTATCACCAGAGATCACCTGTACACAAATACTTATGGCAGTTTTCCTCCTAACAGTCCCAAAATGGAAGCAACCCATATGTCTTTCAGTGGATGAATGGCTAAGCAACCTGTGGGAGAAACAGTGTTGCTTCTGGTCAAGGTGATAGTTCAAGTTCTGTGAGTGATCTCTGCTGTTGTGCCCTGATGTCCTTGTGCCCTGGGTAGTTCATTGCTGCCTGTCAAGTACAGAAGTGCAGGTTCCCTCTCAGCCTTGGAGAGTGTGGGCAGGGATAGTGCCACAGATTTTTCTGTGGTGTTTGGCTGGAGTAGAGTGATTGTTGTCTAGACGCTTTCTTGTCTAGCTAGGTCCTCTTTCCTAATTTTTGGGCTTCAAGCTCCCTTTTCAATTCATTTAAAATCAACATTTTATGCTTTCTACTTTTTCAACTGCCATAAGATATACTAGAAATTAAAGAAAAGGCATTATTGAAATTTCAAACAGTTCCTTTTGAATATAGTAAACTTACTACATTTTTGATTTTTTGCTTTTTTCCCTACTCAAAGGTGAAGAGTTTGGTGAAGTACATCAGAATTGGAATGCTTGTACCTCTGCTTCAGAGCATTCAAAAGGATATCGCAACAGAGAATTTACACGAGGATTTTCCAGGGGTAGATACCCTCGGGCTAGCCATGGCAGGCCTCTGCCTCAGCAGTTTTATAACTCAGAACATGTGGTGTCTCAGCAGACATCGGGATTTCCACCTCAAAGACAAGATAATTCTGTTATGCCACAATACCCCTTTCCTCCTCCAATGTTTGAAATGCATAATTTTTCACTCCCTCCACCACCCCCACCCCCACCCCCACCCCCACCACCACCACCTGCACCTGTAAACATGGGCTGGGCTGCACCCAACATGGCACCTCATCTACTACTTAACTTGCCATACCCCCTCCCCCCACCGCCGCCCCCTCCTCCCCTGCCTCCCCCACCCTCTTCTGGAGATAGTAATTCTTCTCATTATGGACCTTACTATTAGGTCAGTTTATGCATTTCCAGAGAAATGTGGACTTTTCATATTATATTTTTTTCATAAGAAAGTGATTATTGAGCTAGATTTTTAAAAACACTGTAAAATACTAAATGATTTCTTTAGTTGTATGTTAATATATATATCCAGTTATATAATATTCAATTAAAACTTTGACTCTATACTTTCCTCCACCCCATTAAGGAATGTATATAGAAACAGATATAGAGCAAATTTCATCATAGGATAAAATATACTAAATTCATTTATTTTCTTGTATAATCTGAAAATAAGAGTTGAAGTCCTGTTGAGTCTTTAAAATAAAATATTTTTGTAAATGTATGCTTTGAAAGTCAATTTTGGTTATAAAAACCTCACCAGTAAATTTAAGTGACCCTATTTTTTTCTTTAAGCAGGTGAGGGGTATAGAGGAGGAGATTCTTATATGGTGGCAGAAGCTCTGACTATAACTAAAGTAAATATTTATTAACTATGCACAGGCAGTCTTGCATTATCATTGCAGATTTCCATTGTTTGGGCACTACTCAGAAAGCTTTATTGTTTAACCACTGAAAAAGGACTTGAAGATTATTCAAAGTAAGATGTATTGAGAAGTTATGTCTTCCATATCTGTTTTTCAGATGTTCACATGTCTGGTTAGCAACTAGATACAATAAATAAAGCTACTGAATGAATGATTTTAGAGTTTTCAATTAAATGAATAGTGACTGTTACTTCACATCATGAAGTGTCAATGTAAGGGAAATTGCAGAGTTTTAGAATTACAAGAGGTCTTCAAGATAATTATAAACTAGTTGTCATTTAATAAATGAGGAGCCTTACTGTGGGTTCCAAAGAGGCTGAGTCATTTAAACAAAGTCACTCAACTGGTGAGCTGGCGAAGAGTTGGACCTAGCTCTCTGTATTTTCAGATGAATACTTTCCACTGAGTAGGTGCTTTCCAATCTTTCATTATTTGACACTTCTAGAAAATAATGTTTGTATGACACATAGAAGTCATCTGGAGTCCACTTAGCACACGCGCATGGACGTTGGTTGCACTGAGCCCCTTTGACTTCCCCGTGGGTTGAAGAGACTCTTTGTAGTATTCTTAGTATACAAATTGAGAGACTTTGCACTATTTGTCTTTGCAACTTCTCTTGAAGAGGTGTCCTCACAGGTTATGGCACAGTCTTTTTCTGGTTAGTAGAATATTGTAACAGTTAATATGAGAGAATAACTAAAAGCACTAAAAGAAAAACCCAAAACCTTTTTTTACAGGAATGGGAGGAGTAAGATATTATGGTAAGTCATCAAGCTATTGTAATCACCATAAAATTTAAACATCTTTCCATTTCTGTGCCTCAGGTACAGACATACCTCAAAGATGCTATGGATTCCAATCCAGACCACAATAGGGCAAATGTAAAAAAGAGAGTCATATGCATTTCTTGGTTTCTCAGTGTATATTATGTTTATACTATAAGCAGTTAATGTGTGCATATCTTTTTTTTTTTTTTTGAGTTGGAGTTTCACTCTGTCGCCCAGATTGGAGTACAGTGGCCACTCCCGGCCACCGCAGCCTCGACCTGCTGGGCTCCGGCGATCCTTCCGCCTCAGCCTTCCAAGTAGCCGGAATTACAGGCATGCACTACCACGCCCAGCTGATTTTTTGATTTATTGTAGAGATGAGGTCTTGCTGCCCAGGCGGGTCTCAAACCCGTGGGCTCAGGCACTGTATATCTTAATTTTAAAATACTTTACTGCTAAAAAAAAATCATCTGTGCCTTCAGTGAGCAGTAATCTTTTTCTGCTGAATAGTCTTGCCTGGGTGCTGATAGCTGCTGACTGATCAGGTAGTATTGCTGAAGGTGGGAGTGGCAAGACAACAATGAATTTTGCCACATTGACACTTTTGCAAAAGATTTCTCTGTAGCACGCGATGCTGTTTTTACTATTTACCAATAATAGAACTTCTTTCAAAATTGGAATCAATTCTGTCAAACTCTGCCACTGCTTTAGCAACTAAGTTTATGTAATATTCTAAATCCTTTGTTGTCATTTCATCAGTTCCCACCATCTTCACCAGGAGTAGATTTCATCTCAAGAAACCACTTTGCTCATCCATAAGAAACAACCCCTCATTTGTTCAAGTTTTACTATGAGATTGCAGCAATTCAGTTACATCTTCAGGCTCCACTTCTAATTCTAGTTCTCCTATTTTCACCACATCTGCAGTTACTTCCTCCACTGAAGTCTTGAACCCCTCAAAATCATCCAAACTCTTGTTAACATTTTGAACTCCCATGAATAATAAATGTTCTTAATTGTATCTAGAATGGTGAATGCTTTCTCAAAGATTTTCAGTTTACTTTGCCCAGATCCGTCAGATGAATTACTATCTATGTTAGCTATAGCCTTGTGAAGTAATTTGGTTCTCTCTCTCTCTTTTTTTTTTTTTGAGTTGGAGTCTCATTCTCACCCAGGCTGGAGTGCAGTGGCATACTCACGGCCACCCACAGTGTCAACCTACTGGACTGAGGCAATCCTTCTGCCTCAGCCTTCCAAGTAGCCAGAACTACAGGCGCTCGCTACCATGCCTAGCTGATTTTTGATTTATTGGAGAGACAGGTCTTACTAAGTTGCCTGACTTGGTCCAGAACCTGTGGGCTCAGGCAATCTACCTGTATTGGCCTCCCAAAGTGCGGGGACTACAGGCTGAGCCACCGAGCCTGGCCTAATTTGGTTCTTAAAAAGACTGGAAAGTTGAAAGTACTTCTTGATCCATGGGCTTTCAAATGGATATTGTGTTAATAGGCATGAAACAACATTAATTTTCTGCATGATAGCTTTTGGTTGACCGTGCACATTATCAATGAGCAGTAATGTTTTGAAAGGAATCTTCTTTTCTGAGCTGTAGGTCTCAACAGTTGGCATAAAATATTCAGTGGACCAAGCTGTAAACAGATATGCTATCATCCAGGCTTTGTTGTTCCATTTGCAGAGCACAGGCAATAGAGTTAGCATAATTCTTAAAGCCCTGAAATTTTTGGAATGGTAAGTGAGCATAGGCTTCAATTTAAAGTTATCAGCTGCATCATTTCTTAGTAAGAGAGTCGACCTGTTCTTTGAAGCCAGGCATTGACACCTCTCTAGCTATGAAAGTCCTTGATGGTACCTTCCAATAGAAATCTATTTCATCTGCATTGACAACCTTACTTATTGTGACCACCTTCATTTATGGTCTTAGTTAGATATGGGTAACTTGCTGCTTCTCCATCAGCACTTACTGTTTCACTTTGCACTTCTATGTTATGGAGACAGCTTCTTTCCCGAAACTCACGAACCAACCTCTGCTAACTTCCAACTTTTCTTCTGTAACTTCTCATGCTTTAGGGAATTTAAGAGAGTTAAGGCCTTGCAGTGGATTATTAAACCTTGGTTTAAGGGAGTGTTGTGAATGGTTTAATCTTCTAGCCAGACCATTCAAATTTATATTGATGTTAAGCCTGTTTTGCTCTCTTATGTGTGTGTTCATTGGAGTAGCACTCTTAATTTCCTTCAAGAACTTTTCCTTTGCTTTCAAAACTTGTCTAGTTTAAGCACAAGAGGACTAGTTTTTAGCCTGTCATGGCTTTCAACATGCCTTCTTACTAAGCTTGTCCTTTCTAACGGTTTTTTTTTTTTTTTTGAGTTGGAGTCTCACTCTGTCACCCAGACTGGAGTGCAGTGGCCGCTCCCGGCCACCGCAGCCTCCACCTGCTGGGTTCCAGTGATCCTTCCGCCTCAGCCTTCCGAGTAGCTGGAATTACAGGCATGCGCTACCACGCCCGGCTGATTTTTTTGATTTGTTGTAGAGATGAGGTCTTGCTGCCCAGGCGGGTCTCAAACCCGCGGGCTCAGGCAATCCACTCACCTCAGCCTCCCAAAGGCGTGGGATTACAGGCTGAGCCACCGAGCCTGGCTCCTTTCTAACTTTGATTTAAAGTTAGAAAAGGGTGATTGTTCTTTTCACTTGAACACTGAGAGGCCATTGTAGGGTTACCAGTTGGCCTAATTTTAATTTTGTTTCTCAGGGAATAGGCCTGAGGGGAGAGACTGAAGAATGTGGTTAATGGAGCAATCAAAACAAACACATTATCAATTAAGAGTACTGTAGTTTATGGGCACAGTTCATGGCACCCCAAAAGCATTGCAGTAGTAACATCATAGATCACTGGTCACAGATCACCATAATGGAAATACTAATGGAAAAGTTTAAAGTATTTTGAGTGTTACCAAAATATGACACAAAGCAGAAAGTAAGCAAATGCTGTTGGAAAAAATGGCACCAATGGAGTTACTAGAGATAGGGTTTGAACAAGCTTCCCATTTGTAAAAAAATATGATGTCTGGTGTACAATAAAATAATGTATGCCTATGGTACTGATAGTGGATATTTAATATCAAAAGCAACATAGAGTAGCAAGGCATAGTGACTCACACCTGTAATCCCAGCACTTTGGAATTCTAGAGCAGGAGGATTGTTTGAGATCAGCTGGGCCATACAGTGAGACTGCGTCTCTACAAAAAGCAAAAAAATTAGGCATGGTGGCATGTGCCTGTAGTCCTAGTTACTTAGCAGGTTGAGGCGGAAGGATTCCTTGAGCCTAGGAGTTCGAGGCTGCAGTGAGCTATAGTCACACCATTCCACTCTAGCCTGGGCAGCAGAGCAAGACCCTGTCTTTTTTAAAAACAAAACAACTGAATTGCACAACTCAATTTCTGTTTTCAGTTGAGTTGGTATTTTAATCACTTAGATCCAATTTGCCTTCTTTCCTGTGCAGTAGACCCTCTGTATCTGTGGGTCCTGCATCTGTGCACTCAACCAATCCTGGATTGAAAATGCTTGGAAGAAAAAACAAATGGTTGTGCCTGTACTGAACGTGTACAGACTATTGTCATTATTTCCTAAGCAATGCAGTATACCTACTTATATGGTATTTATACTGAATCAGGTATTATAAGTATTCTGGAGATAATTTAGCATATATAGAAGGATGTGTGTAGGTTGTATACAAGTTCTACACAGTTTTTATATGAGGGACCAGTATTTATGGATTTTGGAACCAATCCCCCATAGATACCACGTAACAAATAATTTAAGGCTTTTGAAAGTTTGGGGTGCCTAGAAATCACTCTATTGAAGTTAAAAATACACATTCTTAGATTACATCTCTAGATAGACCTACAGACCTATTTTAAAAAGATACTCCAGGTGGTTAATTTCAGAATTTATTCTCAGTCTATAAATATTTCAGGGCAGATATACTACTACAGCTTATTAATGCTTCATACTGAAACTTCAGGGAGTTCTATTTGGGGTAGCAGTTAAGTTGTAGGGATTAGTGGCAAAGAAATAAAAACATAGCTTCTTAAATTGTATCATTTGCATCTCATTTGGTTCTCGGGGGTGTATTTTGCCAACTACATTTATCTTTGGAATTTAAGATATGGAAACCAACTGCCATAGTGTGAATGTGCCCCTTCCAAAATTTATGTGTCAATACTTAATTTCCACTGTGGCTGCATTAAAAGGTGGGGTCTTGGATGTGATTAAGTCATGAAGGCTCTGCATGCATGTATAGATTAGTGCCTTAGAAAAGGCCTGGAGGGAACTAGATTCCGTTTCTTTTGCTCTTCAATCCCTTCCACCATATGAGAACACAAGGTTCTTTCTCTCAGCAGGATGTTGCAACAAGGTGCTGTCTTGAAAGCACCAGCCCTAACAGATGGTTAATCTGTTGGCAACTTGATCTTGGACTTCCCAGGCTCCAGATCTGTAAAATATAAATTTATTTTTATTTATTTTTTATTTATTTTTTAGAGATTGGGATCTTGCTTTGTTGCCCAGGCTGATCTCAAACTCTGTCTCAAGCAATTCTCCCACCTCAGTCTCCTAAGTATCTGGGATTATAGGTGTGAGTCACTGTGCCCAGAATAAATTAATATTGTTTATAAGTTTCCTAGTCTGTGGCATTTTGTTATAGCAGCACAAATCACCAGTTGTCTTATTTGAAAGAAATGTTGCAATTGATATAACCCTTAATCTTACAGTGCTTCCTTTAAATTCATGTGGCCCTAGATCTTTAAATTTCTAGCTGATATAAAGGCAAATACTTAAGATGTTCTACTCACATTTTCTCACTTCCAATAAGAATTCTTTATATAGTATTTTCCTATAATAAATTAAGATAGGTTGACATTCACGATTGCATGTGAATAATGCCTTCACATGTTTTCACATGTTGCAAATACTCATGTGGTATAATGAAATTAAAATAACTCCCTACACTAATATATAAAGATGAGTAATTTCTCAGTGCATGTGCGTTCTCTGTCTCTCTCTCTCTCTCTCTCTCTCTCTCTCTCTCTCTCTCTCTCTTTCTCTCCCCCTCTCTCTCACTGTTTTGACTGAGTAATTTATAATGAGCAGAAAAATGTACTGGTTCACAATTCTGGAGCCTAGGAAGTCCAGTATCAAGGTGTGGCATCTGGCAAAGGTCTTTTTTCTGCATCATCACATGATGAAGGCAAGAGGGTGAGATGGAACAAGAAGGTGTTGAACTCACCTTTTTAAAATGGCACCATTTCCCTCATGTAAAATCAGGGACTGAGACCATCACCTTTTAAAAGTCTCACCTATTAATACTGTTACAATGGCAATTAAATTGCAACATGGATTTTGGAAGGGATAGGCATTCAAAATCATAGCAAAACATGTTTTAAAGACCATGTAGTTAAGTCAGATAGTTAAATACCAAGAATGTATTCATTTCTTCTATGTAGCTAACTGATTAGTGGTAGACACTAAAATGTCAATGTGTACTACTGGGACACAAGGAGGACATACGTAATAAACTGTGATAGGGTGCCTGTGGCAGATACCTTCATTGTTTAGGGATACGAGAAATATAGAATCCCTTCTTATTCTCTTGCTCTTCACCTGTATTGTGATTTGTCACCCCACCTCACTGTTACTTTTTTGTTGCTTGCTTAGAGATGGTGAACATCAAGTACATTTAAAAAATTCAACCCATTTTTTGAATAAATGAGAAGAATCTGAGTTCCAGTTTACTGTAATGTTAAGCTATTTAATAAATATGCAACAGTATTTAAAATCCTCAGGTGCTAAAAATAAGTTTCTTAAGATAACAATCATACTGATTTGGAGAGACATAGAACCTCAGATATAATGTGCCATTTATATGTGTTTTCTTTCAACAGTAACGTTTGGTATTTGTATTTAATTTTATAAATTTACATTATAAATTTGAAGACAGTATGTTTAACTGGTCTCAGTGCTTCCTACTAATTCCCATTATTGAGTTATTTTCTGTTGTAAGAAAGGTAAGCTCTTTCATTTCTGGACTCAAGTCAGGGAATATAAGTAAAGGAAGAGACATAATTCCTAATGTGTCTACTTCTCAGTCTTTTCCAGTCTATTTGGCTAAAGTACCTTAAGTAGACTTGAGGAAATTATTTTCTTAGGACATACTTAGGACTTTGGATTTTTTTGAAATAGTCGTGTACTTCTGTAATTAAGTGCTAAGGAAAACAAATTCGTTTATTGTTAAATACTAAATTCTTTAAAAATGAGTTTAAAAACTAAGTAATTTATAGAGTTGATACAAGCAAACCCCCAAATCAGGACTCAACCCAGTAGGCAAAGAGGGTTCTTGGTTTCATGCAAGAAAGAATTCAAGTGTTAGCCTTAAATAGAATAGAAAACAGAACTAGAAACTGAAAACATGCTTATTGAAATGACAGCAAGCTACTCCATAAACCCAGCTGATTTTATGTAAGTAAGGGGTGAATTATTGATGTGTTTCCAGGGAAGGGATGGAGAGTTCCCAGAAATGATGGTTCCTCCCCTTTTTAAACCACATAGGGTAACTTCCAGAAGTTGCCATCATTATTTTAAACATGCATGGTGCTGGTGGGAGTGTCTTTTTTTTTTGCATGCTGATGTATTGTAATTCATATATAATGAGCAAAAAGGGCAAGCAGAGGTCACTTTTTATGCCATCTTGGTCTTAGTTGGTTACAGCTGACTTTAGCTTGCTGCATCCCACCATCTCAGGAACTTAGATATAGGTTTTGTGACTTCTGTCTTGAGAGACTTAGTCCTGCTGGATCCCTATCTCAGAGTTAATTTATATTCACACAATAAGCATTCATAAAATATTTGTTCTGATGCATGTTTGGCACCAATGATGATAAGGTCTGAGGCCTAAATATTTAAAAAACATACTTTTAGTAGAATACAAGCTGGAAAATATAAAAAGCAAAGAACTGTGTTATTTATAAGAATTCAAGTTTAAGTAACGTTGCAGCTATATTATTTATGATTTAATATATATAGGATAAAAAGTAAAAACACACATTTTGTGTCCTTTTCTGCAGATAAATTGCCAATACACCAAAAGTATTTTTTTCTCATTCTGTGACTGAGTCTAACCCTAAATTTATATGAATTATAAATTAGGATAGAGATAAAATCCTATATGGAAATGGATTATATGCAATTATGTTCTAGAAGACCAAGAAAACATTTACTGAAGTGTGGCCGAAATTAAAGTTCAGAAATATCTCCTTAATGTCATCTATCAGACCAAAACACTTGTTTTGAACTACTAGCAGCAATGAATCTCATTTTTTACTCTATGTGCAATGATAAATTGTTGTCATTGGTGGATTAGATGTGTGTGTACAATTACTTATTGTTCTGGAAGCAAAGTACAGTTTTTTATATCAAATGATGAACACTTAATAATGAAAGTAAGCAGTGAAAAAAAAATCAAATATTCTCTCCTGTATATTCTATAAAAAGTATACTATATACTATCCATATATATTATCGTGCATATTTATAAGTAGCAATACATTTGTATGTATACATATTTATATTTATACATATTAGTATGTATGTATAACACAGGCTAGTAAAAAAAAGCCTAATTGTTATACATATTTCAGTTGTTCAGTATGTTTCATTTCTACTCATGTAACATTGATGAAGTGGAAATAAATTTTGCATTGCATTATCTCATAGTTAGTCTCATTACCCCATCCCCCAAGAGAACAAACTGACCTTGATTGTGTGGTAAAAGCTTTTTATTTATATTGAAGATAGATGGGCCAAACATTGTTTTTAACAAGAGGTATGACCCAAATAATCAGAGCAGATGCAAAGAGATAGGATCTATTAGCATAGAATTCTTATTAAAATCGGTGGTCTATAATGTTTGGATGGTAGAAATGAACTTCTAAAATGTCCTCAGTATCAATAGCCACTACAGTGTGCAAAATCTACTACTGCAGCTGCTTAAAGCTTTTAGTGTGTGCTTCCACGACATACAGGGGTGCTGGAAACCATTCGCTCTCTCTCCCAACCCATACCTCTGGCAAGTATCTGTTTGATTATGTGTCATGCAGTGCTTCATCTTGGACATGAGTTGGCACTGTCAGACTCAATTATGTAAGCTGTCCTAGTAGCTGATTTATGCAAAGCAAATGATTAATTTTCTTTAATGTCAGTTTGGTTTCTGACTAAGTATAATTGCTGATATATTTGTTGGCAACAACATAAGTTGAAATGAATTCTGTTTAGCAAGCTGATGGCCAGAAAAGTATTTAATGGCAGAAGAAAATGGCTGTAAGCATTAATTTTGTTAATGTGGTTAAATCCTGTTAGTTTGAAATATACAAAATTGCCTACCCGATGACAATTTTATATGGTTCAATCTAAAATGTGGACAATGGAATACATTACTTCCCAAATTCCTTTTTCTTTATAAAACATCTGCCTGTGCCGTTACTCCACAGAGCACACTTTGGAAACACTATTGTAGGGGACAGCCTGCAGAAATTCGTGGTAGTGCCCTTTTTTCAAAGATACCTCTACACTTGCTAAGAAGACAGTAGTTAGAAGATTATGAAGCCCAGAAGAAATATTAAATCTTTTGCATTAGGTTAGGAAACTGCTGTTCTTTAGCACAGAATTTGTGGTTATTCACATTATACTTATACTCTTATACTCTTAACCTTAGGCCTTATTACAAATACACTAACTATATATCAATGATGACGCGATATTATTCGAGAAGGAACCTTTCAAGGCCATCATATATCAATTGTACAAAAAGGTCTTCGATATGGTATAATCCTCTTTATCATCTCAGAAGTCTTCGCAGGCTTCTTCTGAGCCTTTTACCACTCCAGTCTAGCACCAACCCCCGAACTAGGAGGCTGCTGACCCCCAACAGGTATCTACCCCCTAAATCCCCTGGAAGTGCCCTTACTAAATACATCTGTCTTACTAGCCTCAGGTGTTTCAATTACGTGAGCCCACCATAGTCTACCGGAAGGCAATCGTAAACAAATACTTCAAGCCCTATTAATTACTATTATATTGGGTATTTATTTTACCCTGCTTCAAATATCAGAATACTTTGAAACATCATTTACCATCTCCAATAGCGTCTATGGGGTACTTTTTGTTTCCTAGTATTCCAGAACCTACTGAAAATCTGTGAGATGTACATTTTTCTGGGAGATGGAGTTCATGGCTTTCATATTGTTTTCAAAGCAACATCTGAAGATGGAGAAAGAAAGGGGCTAGATAGAGAGTCCCTCTCAAGGTTTTACATATATACATATGAGCAGGTATAACATATAAATGTTTCTCAAATTTGATAATACACAAATCTTAAAATAATTGTTTTAAACCTTCAATAATACATCTACAGATCACAGTTTGGGAAACACTGAGTTAACAAATTGAAATTTCATTTGTATTAAAATGTCTTTTCTATTTTCTATAGAATTTTTATATCTGCAATAATGTACTTGTACTATGGACCTCAATTTGAAGAAACGGTGATCTAAACCATGTTGGGTTTCAAATGGCTCTGAGGAAAAACTTCTGAACAATTGTAGCCAGGAAATAATTAATGATCTAGAAAATGTATAGCATGTATGTTTCTGCCAATAGAGAATTTATTTTTAATTTAGACTATAAACAGGAAATCACTCTTCCTCTAAAAGAAAAGGCACTGTCTTCAGCTTAGCACATTAAGTGGCCTGTCTCCGCTTTGCAGAGTCCATTCCAGGCATACTGTGACAGAGTAAAATTTGAGCAAGTTCATAAAGTCTAAGAACATTCTACACATACTAAAAAAAAAAAAATGGCCAAACACAACAACAGCAGAAAAGGTGAGGACTAAACTCTGACCTTTTTTTTCTCTCTCTCTCTAGTGCTGAATTCTTAACTAAGGGGTCTGGGGAGTCACATCCTGCGGTCTCATCAGACAAGTTTTTATTAACCCTATATAATGTGGCTTTCCAGTCTGACTCTGATATAAAACCACATAACAAATAAGGAAATAAAAGATAGTTTATAGGTCTGCAAAGCTATCTCTTGGTGAAATTTGCTTCTGTCTAGAGAATCCAGGATCCCCAGAGGAGCCATCTACTCTCTTCTGCCATCTAATCTCCCTAAGGTCTGCCACTTGAGAGGCTTCATCTACAGATCAAGAAACTTCCTCTCACCTCTGTTTCCTGTCTCAACATTGACATTTTATTTACTGATTTCTAAATTCCTTAGACAAAACCTGACTCTTACTCCCACTTGTCAATCAGGAAATCTTTGATCTGTAAATTACCACCACCTCCCCACACCCCACCCCCACTTCAAAGTGTCCCAGAGAGAACCAACGCAAATCTTACATGTATTGATTTATGTGAGTTTTATTGTTGTTTTTTGTTTTGGTAACTGCTGTCTACCTAAGATATATATACCTAAGCTGCAATTCAACCTCCCTGGGCACATGTTCTCAGGCCCTCTTAGGATGTTCCATGGGCTAAGGTCACTCACATTTGGCTCAGAATAAACCTTATATATTTTACGGTTTGGTCTCTTATGTCAACAAAGGGAAAGACCCAAATAGAACAGTAAGTCTTCCAGAAAAGTTTCTAGAAGGAGAATGGAGATGAGAACAGAATGAGACAATTCTCTTAGGCCTAACTGGTTAAGGCACTCCTTACCTCTTTAGGGTGGAGAACCTGGAAGTTTGGTAGAAGTTTAGTAGAGGACCTGAAATTCACTTATATGGTTGCATAATTTATTTTATGTTATATAAAAGCAAAATATATAGATTGTCCTTACAAAAAAGTGGATTCACTCATGTTAGTTAATACTTTGTTAGCTTTCATGAGGTTTTAGTCAAAACCTTATCCAGATACTTTTACATATGATTCTCTGGACTGGATAGACATATCATGCCAGTTTCTTTTTGAGGGCAAGTAGAGGTGTCCCTTACAAATGCTCATTTAAGAAGTTATATTTCTGTCTGTGAATACAGCATGAGATATAAGAATAGACTTCAGTTCTCATACAGTGTTCTTCTTTCTTTGTCATAACACTCATGACATTTGATTGTAATTGATTGTTTAGTTGATCTTCCCTATTGATTGTTTAGTTGATCATCCCTATTAGAGTGCTACCTTCCTGAGGCCAGCACAGTCTGATGATATGTATCCTTACTTGTAGCACTCAAAAGGTAGTTAAGAGACAGTAATTAAAAACTTTGTTCCTCGATGCCACTTGCTGATTTATCCCCCTGGGATTCTCCTTTCATATTTCTAGAGTATAGTGGTTTATATGTGCCGATTCCAGATGATTATCATGTGTATCAGTGAATATTCTTTTTATTTATTGACTAGAAAATATTTCTCAGGTTATCACAAACCCATTTTAGCACAGATTTCCAAGACAGTTTTTCCTCAAGAATGACTCTGAAAGATCAATAAGAAACTGATTCACTTTTTCTTGGAACTGTTTTTGAGAGACTCCTAACAATTCTAATTTGGAATTCAGCATTTTAGAACAGCAAAACTAATTTGTTTCCCTTAGGATAACAATTTTTTTTTTTAAATCTGAGTTTAGAAGATACTAAAATATGGCTACCAAATAATTAAAAATGATAAATATACCACAGGGTTTTTGGGATGATCTGTATATTGATAATCCAATAAGATTATATCCAAATACTTTTCAAAATGTTGCCCTTTGTAGATAGTAAAGAATAATGGATTATGTATCTATATGTAATGAGGTTTCTAGGGAGTTTAAAAATAAAGAATGAGAAGGGAATACTTAGTATCCTAGGAGATGTTTTCTTCCTCTTCCTAGATCAGCTTTCCTCTACTTTGTAATATAGCTTCAGGGTAAGAAAGCCACTGAAGGTCATGTGCTAGATTTACCTGTAAATATATTTAAAAAAAATAGAAACACATATCTGCAAATCTCTTGGAGCAACTAGTAGAGAAGAACATATAATTTCCTGTTAACATTTCTTTTAATGAACCACCCTAGTGAAATTAAGTTTAGAGAGTCACTGAACTTTCATCTACTCATTTATTCAATTAATATTTGTTTTTTGCTTGTTATTGGCCAATCATTTGATGCCAGGAATACAATCTTTATTATGCAATAGTAGGAAATGCACACACAAATAAGGATACCAGGTGGTATCATACAAGCAAGTGTTTGTACAGGGCATAGAGGTGAGAGAGGCCAATTTTACCTTGGGTAAGGAGGGAAAGAGGAAGAAGTAGGGGATAATTTACAGAGAACACCATTCTGGGACAAAGAAAATGAGGGATAAACCTGAGAAAAGCCACAGAACTGTAAAATAGCTCATATTTTGAACAACAGCAGACAGGTATTACTGGTATAAAAAATACATGAGGATGAAATGGAGGAAAACAATTTCTGAAGTTTGAAAGTAACAAAGCCAGATGACAAGCAAGCTTTGAGGCCTTACCAAGGAGTTTTATCCTGGAAGTGATAGACAGCACTAGCCATGTATTTTCCAATAGGTTAGCATATTTTGTTTCATATTTTGGAAACACTGTCTTGGAAAATGAGTTTTAGAAGGGCAAAAATGGGGAGAAGAAGGTTAGGAAATTATTGATGGAAGCAGTATAGGAGAGTGATAATGGGACTTCTAGTGATTGAGAGGGGAGATGAGTACGCATGATAGGAACTTAAGAAGCCCCCTCCCTTAACCTTGGGGAGGTGAGTCTCCTCTCATTCTCTCTTGCTCTCGCTCTCACTCTCCATTCCCCATTGCTTTGTTAAACTCTGGCGTGTCCACGTGGCTCTTTGTGCTATGGCCACCATGTTACCTAACCTTGGACTCCTTCCCTCCCTTGGAGGGGCAGTGAATCTCTTCCGTCTCTCTAATTTACTTTCTAAATACATTATATTTTCCAATCTAAAAAAGAAACAAAAAGAACTTGAGCATCAATTGATGGGACTTGCAATGCTGGGGAGGAGTCAGAGAAGGAGGGCACCTGCAGTGACTCTCAGGTTTCTATGTTGAATGACTAGCTAGGGTGTCCCTGAAAAAAAGGGATGTACTTTGCATATTTTGCCTTTTAATCTTCACAACAATTTTGTGATATTGGAAACATTATTAGCATTTTGTAAAGAAGAAAAATGAAGACTTGTATAGATGAAAGATTTTGTTTGAAATCTTACAGCTCGAAATTGATGAAATCATGCTGAACACAAAGTTGTCTGATCTTAGGATCTGTGCTTGTAACCAGCAATCTAGGTTTTCTCACAAAGCACTGATAAACTGTAGTATGATATTCAAAAATTGGAATTGAGGAACAGAAAAAGAAATATCATAACAAAGATTAAGAAAAAAATTATTACACCTATGTTTAAGGAGACATTAGTGCTAAGAAAGTCTGCTAAAACTCAACCAACACATATTGAATACCCATATATGTCTTATATCTGATGGGGAACCCAAAAAACCTGGAATTATCATTTGGAAGGCAGGCCCTTGGAGTACACTTGGAATGTGTTCCTCCAGACCAAAAGGCCAATACAAGTTTTTATCTGGGAGTTTTGAGAAGGTTGCATCATGATTTGTGGAAGAAGCATCCCACAAACAGGTAACTGGTTCTTTCACCATGGCAGTGCCTACCCACACCATGCTGAGTGTTCAGTCATTTTGACCAAACATGGCACGATCCCCGTGCCCCATCCTTCCTCGTCACATGATCTCACCCAAATAACTGTTTTTTGTATGTTTCACCAGATGAAAAAAGTCCTCAAAGGGAAACATTTTGCCAATGTGGAAGAGGCAAAACAAAAAACAGCAGAAAAATTGATGAGTTCAAAAACTGTTTTGAACAGCAGAAAAAATATCTCAATAGGTATATTGCATCTAACAGAGAGTACTTTGAAGGTGACTAAAGTTTAAACATGCCAGAATAAATACACATTTTTTAATAAACAATTTCCATTTTGGGGGTTCCCCTCTTGTGGATCACATAAATATGTGAACAAAAATATTTCAAGATTAATTCAAAGATATAATTTTTTATTTATCCACTTATAATTTTTTCTCTTGATTGCATAAAAGAATACTTGTGATAACAGTTATGTAATTAAGCTACAAATTTTCACGAGTTTCATTCATGTGTACTCCACTGAGTTAAAACTTTATAATATTCTGGTACCTATGAAAGTAATCAGTTGGAAAAGTGGGATTGTTCTTAAAATTTGTCATAAGTAGTTGCTTTAAACTTTTATATAATTAGAAAATATGTTCTTTTTCAAATTAGTATATGTTTTTCAGTTTATTAACATTATCTAACACTTAATATTTATAAAAAACATAATGTATCTGTTGCCATATTGTGTCAATTTTAGGAAGTGATTGTGAATATGTTCAGCAACAATAGACTTCTAAGATCTGTTGAATTGAATACATCTGTCACATCTTTGTTTATTATAAAAGAGGCAGTTTTGCTTCAAGAAGCAATTTGGTGTCATAATGATGATTTTAGTTTACATAATAAATTGGCAAAAATTTATATGTAGATGGGTTGCTTTTACTTCTGTTTTGTTCAATCTCCTATTCTTCTTTATGAGTGCAAACTAGTGCAACCTCTATGGAAAACAGTGTGGCGATTCCTAAAAGCTCTAAATATCGACCTCCCATATGACCTACTGGGAATATACCCTGAAAAACTCAAATCATTCTGTAAAAAAGATATCTGCACACGTATGTTTATCACAGCATTGTTCACAATAGCAAGAACCTGGAATCAACTATACTGTTCATCAAAAGAAGACTGGATTAAAAAAATGTGGTATATATACATGATGGAATACTACGCAGCCATAAAAAAGAACAAAATCATGAACTTCGCAGCAAACTGGATGGAATTAGAGTCAATAATACTGAGTGACCTCTCACAGAAACAAAGATCTGAGTATCTCATGTTTTCACTCATAGTGGACCTTGGACATCCATGTAATACTATAAAAAAAGGACTGACAGTGGTGGGAAACTATGGGGGTGGAGGGGAAGGGAGGTGGGATTAACGGTAGTCAATATCTGTCTGGGGACGAGGAGATACCCCTTATCAACAAGGGTGCCTGAATGAAACATATTTGTATACCTAACCCTTAACTGTACCCCACAATATCAAAATAAAAAATATTGATTATAAAAAAAATTTATATGTAGTCTTGTTTTACCCTAAAAATTGTGCATAGAAATTTATCTCTACAATTAAAATTTATAGGGAAGAGTTATGAAAATAGCTAGCTGCAAAATTCTGTTGTGTTCGTACATGTTAAAAATATCCAACTTGTAATTTAAATATGAAAGAATATTGCATCATATTAGTAACACGATTTGGTCAGTGCTTGTCTTAAGGAAAGAAATGACTTTTTTTTTCTGTTTGTTGATTTTGCCTGTTTAATCATTTTTTAAAAATGTAACTTGCAAGATGTGTCAGTTAATTAACACAAAAACATGACCAATAAAAATTCCAAAAAATGCCCAGCTTTCCAAATAAACTTAATTATTGAAATGCAAATAAAATTAAGTAGATGAATACTATTTTCAGTATATTAAATTGGCAAAAACAGGTAGAAATATGATTATATGATTACCCTACTGAATATAATAGAGACTTCAAAAATTTTCTTTGTTCTACAAACCTTATAGAGAGTAACCTGGTAAAACATACAAGGAGTCTTTCATGCACTTGATTTTAGTAATTCTACTTTTGGAAATTTATTATGCTATTATGAAGAAAAACTGGTTGTTATATTCATATCTTTAAAATAACCTTAATGTTATGAGAAATAAGATGACATTATGAATAACTTTATGTCAATAAACTACTTAGATGAAATAGAAATTTTTTAGAAAAATAAACTTATGAAAATAGACACAAGAAGAAATAAGATATCAGAGCAGTCCTTTAACTATGGAACCTGTATGGAAAAAGAAAATCTTCACAAAGAATACTGCAGGTCTAAATTTATTTATGTATGTATTTATTTAGAGAAAGAGTCTTACTCTGTTACACAGGCTGGAGTGCAGTGGCATGATTATAACTCACCGTAGCTTTGTTTTTTTGGTTTTTTTTTTTTTGAGTTGGAGTCTCACTCTGTCGCCCAGACTGGAATGCAGTGGCCGCTCCCGGCCACCGCAGCCTCAACCTGCTGGGCTCTGGTGATCCTTCCGCCTCAGCCTTCCAAGTAGCTGGAATTACAGGCGCGCGCTACCACGCCCAGCTGATTTTTTTTTCATTTATTGTAGAGATGAGGTCTCGCTGCCCAGGCGGGTCTCAAACCCGCGGGCTCAGGCAATCCACTCACCTCAGCCTCCCAAAGGCGCGGGATTACAGGCTGAGCCACCGAGACCGGCTTCACCGTAGCTTTGAACTTCTCAATTCAAACAATCCTCCCGCCTCAGCTATGTGAGTAGCAGGAACTACAGGCATGCACCACCATGCCCAGCTAATTTTTAAATATTTTTTTGGAGAGATGGGGTCTCACTATGTTGACTACGCTGGTCTCAAACTCTGTCTTCAAGCAATCCTCCCACCTTGACCTCTCAAGGTGCTGGGACTACAGGCATGAGCCACTATGTCTAGCCAAATCCTGCTAGACATTTTGGGGGAAAACATTGCAATTTTATGTGGACTTTATCAAGAAATAGAAAACAATATCACCTATTCATGAGGACAACATAAGCTTGATGCCAGAATATCATTAAAAAGAAAATAATATCATAACAAAACTATAGGCAGTTCTCACTTGTAGATATAAAAATGCTAATCACAAAGTGAATTAACAATGTGAGTTCAGCATATGTATATGTATGCATATATATAACAACACAGTCAAGTAGGCTCATTTCAGGAATACAGGTGATTATCAACCAATATCGTTTGTCACATAGACAGAATATTCTAAATTTGACAACTTGGTATTCCCAATCCTGTCTAAGCCTGGGAAATATATGTTCCAAAATCCCCTGTTTTGTTTAATTCTGGATTAGAGTTGACCAAGGAAGGCACTCATGCAAGAATAGACACACAGAAGCAAAGGAGAGGTCAATACTGTTGGAAGTTCTTGGCCTTAGACACAGTGGCAGACACAAAGCTCTTCTCAGCTCCTGGCCCTGATGACCATAAATGGTTTATTATAGTTTCCTCAGAGGTGACAGCTTCCACAGACCTCTCCGCAAATGCCCCCTTTGTGATCCTACTTCAGTGTCCAGACACACAGGGCTTCTTGAATTTCCCTCATGCTTCTAACTACTCAGCCATTGTCATGTCAGTGACTAGCTGTTATTTCAATTCTTCTCTTGCAGTCTTTTCCTTTCCAGCTCCTTCCACTTTTGTGTATGCTCAGATACTTAGAGCAAAGCTCTTCTTCACATAATACTTTTAGTGTTGTTTCCCTGACTGAACTCAGTTGGTACAGTTTTTTGTTTTTGTTTTTGTTTTAAATAAAGGTGAATTAGAGTAGGAGCAATCGAACTTTAAGGATGGGAATCTGACTGTATTTAAAGGCAATGTTGAGCTCATTGCTATGATAAATAAAGCAGAAGCAGTCCATGACATGTAGTAACTAAGCAGGTACCTAGTGTCTAGAGAAGATAATTCTGTGATCAAGCAGTTGCTTTAACCACTATCATGGGAATAATATATAAGGAATTCTGCGTTGGGTCAGTTGCTTCAAGTATACTAAACAGTTTGAAGAAAGGAAAAACTGAGCTCTGGGTTTTAAATCCCAATCTCACAATCCGACTAGAGACCCAGAAAACTTCTACAATCATCCTGCAAAAAAGCAAAGCAGAACTATCGTCTGTAGCTGCATGGTTGAAATTTCTGAAAACCAAGCTTGAGTCTGAACTTACAACCATGAATGAATCTCAAGAACATAATTAAGAGCAAAAAGGCTAGGCACAAAAAAGGACATGTTATTTATTCCATTGCTGAAAAGATCAAAAAATAAAATTAAAACTAGCAAGACTTCCAAGTTTTGATGACTCAATTATCAAAACAAAAATGCAAGAAAGGAGGACCATTAACATCAGGAGGGGAATGACCGTGAAATTAGGGAAGGATTCATAATTGGGAGAGGACAAGAGAGAATATGCCTCTCTACTGGCCATATGCTAGTTCCTGGCCTGAAGAAGGTAGCAAGGGTGACCACTTTGTGATCATTTATTTAGCTATACAAGGAAGTGTGTGCAATTTTCTATATACACATGTATTAAATCTCAAAACCAAAAGATTAAAATGAACAACCCTGAAATGGCTCACCCTCTAAAACAGAATAAAAAGACAAGCTTCTTAATGTCCTGCAGCTCTCTAAATGATCTGATCTCCTATTAATTGTTGGATTTCTGTTACTCTTCTTCTCTCTTACTCAGCTTCTGCATTCACACATACACAGTTGAACATAATTGGAGGAAAACCAACAACCGTGCTGGCTGCCATCACTTGAGGTTCATCACAACTAGATCTAAGACAGATCCTTGAAGCTGCCCGGAACTGCACTGTATTTTCCAGTCCATTCACTCATTACTCACCTAAGTGACAATTTCACGACTCTCCTTCAAGCTCTTATCTCCTCCCATCCTCCAATTTCCTTCCTTCGACCTATCAATTTTGCTTGCCTCTTTGTACTGAGAAAATGGGAACAGCTCTATTGGGTGGACATAGAGATGTATCATCCCTATCCCCTTTCAAAAAAGCTATTACCTGGGCTGCTGGGATCAACAGATATCGTCCAGCATTCAGCAACTACAGGTCCACCTAGCTTAGCAAGAGCCCAAGAGTGCACCCTTCCAGGGGAACCCCAAATCTAATGTCCATTTCCAGGAGGAGTAGGTAAGGGCAGCATAAAGTCATGAAGGACAAATCCAGAGCTCTCTTTGGAGTTGTTAAGCTTTGCCAGGCATGTTTGAGATTGTCCTCCAACCATTTCCACTTCCTCCCTCTCCCTTCCATAAATGTTGTTCCCTAACACATATTCCAAACTACATCTCAGTGTTTGCTCCCAGTGAACCCGACCTGTGACACCTCACAATCAGATTCCCATCACCATGGTCATCCCCCAATATGATTTTGTTCCAGTATCCTATGACTGTCTTCTTTAAAGAGTGATTTTACTTAAAGCTAATCACTTCACATGTGCACCATATTTGCTCACTGAAAGAGGGTCACTCTAGCAATTCTCTCCTCTCTCCTCCTATCACTTTTTCCTTATTGAAAAATTGCTATTGTCTCTCCCAACTTATATATATATTCTTCCTCTTTTAACTTTTATTTAAAATTGTGGGGTACAGTTCAGAGCTAGGTATACAATTATTCACCGTGCAGGTACCCTTATCGATGAGGTGTGCCATCCCTTCCCCAGGCAGATATTGACTACTGCCAATCCCACCTCCCCCTATCGCCCCACCCCCCCTTGCAGTTTCCTGCCACTTTCAATCCTTTTCTTATAGTAATATGGTAGTTGTTCAAGGTCTACTTATGAGTGAGAACATGTGATACTCAGCTTTCTGTGAGAGATCACTCAGTATTATAAACTCTAATTCCGTCTAGGTTGCTGCGAAGTTCATGATTTTGTTCTTTATGACTGCGTAGTATTCCACTGTGTATATGTACTACATTTTTTCAATCCAGTCCTCTTTTGATGGGCAGCATGCTTGGTTCCATGTTCTTAAAAATTCCTCTGCCCTGTTTCTGTGCTCTCTTTTGCAAAAAAAAATATACTTTAAAAATTAGTTATAACCTAAGTCTCCAATTCCTCTTCTCCCATTTTCTCTCTAGCTTATTCTAATCAGGATTTTACCCCCATGGGTTAGTGGAAATTGCTCTTGTCAAAGTCACTGATGACTTTTACAATGCAAACTGTGATAGTCTGGTCTCAGCCTTCAGCATACTTAACTTTTTTGCATATGGGTGGATTTTTTTTTCACTGCCTGAGATTTTTCCCACTTGACTTCCAGAAAATCAAACTCTATTGTTTTTTCTTCCACTTCACAGGTTACTCTTTCTCAGATGGGTCAACTACAGCACAACCCCAAGAGATGTTATTTACCTAGACCAAAATACAAACAGTACCCCCCTCGAGTCATGCAATGAGGTGCTCTACTTCAGTCTCCTTTCCTGATTTACTCTTTTCTCCCTGACTCTTCATGTATGAGTGCCACAGGGCTTGGTTCATTTGTGTTTTCTATGTACCCATCTCTCTTTTAGACATCACAGAGACTTAGAAATGCACAGACTACCCGACATCTTAGATAACTAATAGTTATCTATCTTAACATACCCAAAATTAAATTTTAAACTCACTCCAAACTTGTTCCACTGGGAAAGTGTCTGCTCTCTCAGCTGATGGCAACTCCATCCTTCCAAGTTGCCAAGATAAATTATCAAGCCTCACATACGATTCAAAACAAAACAAAACAAAAATAATAGTGGTTACATATTTCTTTTACTTTATTTTTGGAGATGGAGAGGGAATAGTGTTGGTTAGTGGATTCACATTCTTTCCCATTTTCTAGGGATAACTGGATTTAACTGTTTCAGATGAGTTGACAACCAGCAAAGGAATGTGACCTTTGCCTACTCCATCTCCCTCATTCCTTCTTCACAGGTGCTCATCTCCTTCTTTAACATCAAGTCAATCCTTCAATTTTCTATCCAGAAGAATAAAGTCAACACTTTTCACTTTGGAAAAGTAACAAAGAGTAGCATGCAACAGCTGGGTTCATGTCTAGAAATTTATTTTTAAAAATAAATTTTAGGCACTATGCTCACACCTATAATCCCAGCACTTTGGGAGGCCGAGGTGAGAGGATTGCCTGAGCCCACATGTTTGAGACCAACCTGGGCAACTTGGCGAGACACCATCTCTACAATAAGCCAAAGTATTAGCTGGGCATGGTAGCACGTGCTGTGTTTCCAGATACTTGGAAGGCTGAGGCTAAACGATCACCTGAGCCCAGCAGGTTGAGGCTGCGGCGGCTGCGAGTATGCCACTGCACTCCAGCCTGGGTGATAGAGTGAGACTCCAACTGAAAAATAAAAAATAAAAAAAAGAGATTTTTGCCAAATACACTTAAATAAGGAGTTTTCTGAGAAGCCATCACAAAGTGATTTCTGAAGTTTTACTAAACAAAAAGAGGGGTTTAATATGTGAAAAGAATTACAAGGTCTAGTTATTATAGAGGAAGAAAACTCAAGCAGCTCTATCTGTTCTTATGTAGGCCTTTCCTCTGTTTTTAAAAAATATAAATGAACTCATAGAGATTGTGGGTCCTGATTGCTGGGACTACAAATATAAACATCTATGTTATAAAGTGGCTAAAGATCATCGATTATGGGTTAAAAAATCCTTATCAGCCGGGCTCAGTGGCTCAGCCTGTAATCCCATGCCTTTGGGAGGCTGAGGTGAGTGGATTGCCTGAGCCCGTGGGTTTGAGACCCGCTTGGGCAGCGAGACCTCATCTCTATAATAAATTAAAAAATCAGCTGGGCATGGTAGTGCATACCTTTAATTCCGGCTACTTGGAAGGCTGAGGCGGAAGGATTGCTGGAGCCCAGCAGGTTGAGGCTGCGGTGGCTGGGAGTGGCCACTGCACTCCAGTCTGGGCGACAGAGTGAGACTCCAACTCAAAAAAAAAAAAAAAAAAAATCCTTATCAGAGTTTAACTTAATGAAAACAAAAACAGAAAAACCAAAAGTAAAACTAAAATTTGACTTAACATCTGACTTCAGTTCCTACCATCTTCAGTAGAATGCACTGAAACATGCAAACATCACTTTTGCTTGATCTTTGATTTCCAGAGCAGTGAAAGTAGAGACAAAACCCATTTACCATGTGAGATACTTTTACGGCTAAGATGATGGTACAGTAGTCCTTGTATCCTTAAGGACTAAGTTCCAAGAACTTCAGTGGACGCCTGAAAGCATGGATAGTATTGAACCCTATGTACACTACGGATTTTTCTATATATACATACCTGTGATAATGTTTAGTTTATAAAGTATGCACAATCAGAGATTAACAACAATAATAATATAATGAGTAACTAACAATATACTTTAATAAGAGTTATTTGAATATGTTCTCTCTCCCTCAAAATATCCTATTCTACTGTACTCACCTATTTTTGTATCACTGTTGACTGTGGTATCTGAAATCATGAAAAGTGAACTCACAGATAAGGGGTATTACTGTATCTGCCAATAATGTCGTGGTTGGTGATGGTAACAGCAAGTATACCAACCTAGTCTTACCCATGGAATAGTTTCCATGGAGACCTCATGGCAACCCACAGATTTCAAGTACTATATCTCTTGCCTAAATAATTAATGAAAAGCTGTCTTCTTTCTAACCTAATAATCTCTATATCTGCATAGTTAATAGGTAGGATGCCACCTCACATGTCATTTGCAGTTAATAAAGGCCAAAAGTGGGAGACGTGCAAAAGTAGTGCAAGGATTAGATCTCTGCATTTTAAATGCACAATTTATGTTAAGAAATTATGTTTTCATTTCATTCTGGATCAGAAGGTCAGACACACTCAGACCTCACCTGATCCTGTGTGTAGGTCCCTCTTGAACTAATTGAGGATGGCAGTAACCTCCAAATATATGCAGAGTGTGAGGGAATCCTGGAAACACCTTTCTATGCAAAATGTAAGGTTTTGGCTCCCCATGGAAGGTCCCTCTCCTTCCCACTAGAGAACTTCACAGAAGCAAGGTTTGGCATACTTCTAGACTGTGAGATCGGGTTGCATCCTCCTCCCTGGTCGGTTACCATTTGTGTTCTTTCTGTATGTAACTTTCTTTGTTCACTAATTCGCAGAAAAACACTTTTAACAAACAGGCTCACAATAAGAGGATTTGTAATATTCTTTTGTGTACTGTATAAAGCACCGATACACATACAATAATTGCATAAACAGTATATATGGGATACTAAAATTTCATGGTGGGGCATTAGGAATAAAATGTCTAAAAAGGCTCCTTGGTAGAGAAGGGTATAATTAAACAAAGGTTAAGAAGCCCTACGGTAAATTGTGCATTTAGTTTATTGAAGGTTTTATTCTTTCCCAGGTTCTGGCTAATGGAACAAATGATAGAAAACTAAGAGCCTTATGGGAACCATTTTTAAAAATAGTTGGGCCAGTGTAGGACTCTCAGGTAAAAGCTTGTTTATAGAATGTACTTAGATCTGAAACTGAAGTGAGGTCACTCTTGGTTGAATTGAAGTCGAGTCATTCCTACAAGACAATCTAAACTGAAAACAGAAAGAAAGCTCTGTTCTGGAGGAAAAATTGCCTAGTAAGAGCACAGTGTTCCTGACTTCAAGAATGAAGGAACAGGCAAGAGGGTCTGCTACATCCGAGCACAAGCTCATTTCAAAAAGGGCACTCAGGGCCTCATGCTATGGGCTCTGTGTTAGCAAAATGACCCCGTGAGCATCAAGTGGTCACTTTTCTTAAGAAAGAGAAGTATGGAAAAATACCCCGAAGTGTATCATTCTCTGAAAATATGAGGAAAGAATGGAGGAGTCTCTCTAATGTGTAATACTACAAATCAAAATGAATTTTACCCACTAGTTTTACCTAATTCATCACTGACAAATAGATCTTTATTTTGGAACTATATTTATAAGTTAGCATACTTGTAATAATTAAAATAAATTGTTTTATTCCATTTTTAACTGAACTCTTACTGGATGAGCCTATACTGATGTGAGGAACAAATGGGAAGAGAATAAAAGGCAACTAAACAAAGGAATTGAAAGGAGAAGAAGATGAATGACTGTTTACTATTCATGTATTTCAGTAACTCTTTTCCACTTTAGTTTTTATTGAGATGGAAAATGGAAACACTAGACTAGGCAATTCAATGGAGCGTCCTGCAATGATGAAAATAAACCATATCAGCACTTTCTAGTATGGAAGCTGCTAGCTACTTAGGCTATTGAGTATTTGAAGCAGGGCAACAAAACTGAGTAATTGAATTTAAATTGTATTTAATTAATTTAAACGTCTATAGCCACTTGGGGCTAGTGCCTTACCATATTGGTCATTGCAACACCTAGAATCTGAAGCTGTCTGGTATACTTTAATTTCCACAATCGAATTACTTAGTTTGAAATAATGTAATAAGAACTCTGGCAACTCATTGTGAGTTTTCCTCACTACATAGATTTGGGCTTTCCGTTTAATATTTCATCTTTATCTAGGATTGCTGTCAATAGTGGCACCCTGGCTCAAGTCCCAAATAGGGAGGCTTCCTACAGGTGTAGTTAGTGAAAATTCATTGATTAAGTTTGTTTCTTAAATAACAAGATAAAGTAATTTAAAAAGACTTAATATTAAAGAATATTAGTGTTGGCATTTAAATGAAATAAGTAATTTCATACAAAATGCTAAAAATAAACATTGCAGGATATAATTTGGTAACTTGCTCATTAAAATTTCCTTAAGCTTAAGCTTAATTTTCAACAGGAATTGAATCAGAATTTGCATTCAGTGACAAAACTTAGCAGTCAATTATTGAACATTGAAAAAATAAATCTCTTTTTCACATCTACTAAAAGATTTAGGATAGTTACAAACCAGACATGTATTTTATTTGTAAAATGCAATGGACTTGTTGGGTCAAAAGGAAGTATATTTTATTTTACCTAACTCTTGGAAAGAATTTTACTTAACTTGGAAAGAGTTAAGTAGGGATTTTACTTTGTAGGGATAAAATTTTGCTTATAATAAAATGAAAATGTAATCCAGTATGTTTATATTCTTAAAAAAATTATTATTTGCAACAGGATTAGCAATTATAAAAGACTATCTTCTAAAGTGTAGAGGCAACATGAGAGAGAATATTTATATTAATTAGTTTTGTATTAGTGATCACATTTTTAGTTAAGAATTACAGATAAGTTCACAAGTAATAAGTTTCTGCTTGTAATTATTCCTCTTGTTTGCCTCCAATTTTTACTTTGTGATCTTTTTATTGGGAACATTTATTAAGCATTTTAAAACTATATACCAGGTGCTGTGTTAAGTGCTAATTTGATAGTTGTCTTACTTAATGCTTATAATGATGCAATTACATCAGAGCTATGATTATCTGAATTACATCATGGAGTAAACTGAAGCTCACAGTGATTAACTTTCCAAAGCTCAGACGGCTAGCAAGTTGCAGAGCTGAGATTTGCCTCAGATTCTGCTTCAAAGCTAATGGCTTACATCTTAATCTCCGCACCAACTGCCTCTTAAGAATTTTCCAAGATATCACAATAGCAACTCTGAAACTATTAGAAAGGAGGAGGTGCTGATATCTTGGTATACATTGCAAGAGTATAACTTTCAATAATATAAAGGATAAAGAAAGATTTGTATTGAGTCTAACATCAGTACAAATTCCAACTACTGGTTTTGTGGATTAATTTTTGAGATATACAATTTCCCAATGCATACAAAAGCAATGAACACATTTTTGAGTTATGGTTATATTTAAGTTGGGTTTCTCTTATGCACAAATAATAGCTTTCCTAGTCATTCATGCTAAATCACCAGGAATTTCACAAGATGTGCATTATCACTATTGAAATAGTACAGGCTCCCCTACCTACATCCTTATGGAATTATTTGCTCTGCATAGTGAAAAGTCAAGCATGTCATTTTTATTGCTCTGAAAATTGTTAGTTAGTGATCTTTCTTTATGACTGGCTAATAAATTAATTAGCTCAGAGTATGATATGGGTGTGTCTCCTTAAATATAAAATCTAATCTTGCTACTTTAACATGGCTAAGTAATTTCAGAAATAAAAATATCAACAGCTTTATGTTCATGTTTTGTTATAGTCAGTAAAACTAGGAACAAAATGAGATCACATGTATGAAATATAATAGCCCAACATTAACTATTTTTACAGACATCTTTACATAATATATTTTTTTCCTGAGTAGGTATATACATTTTTATTAAAAACTTATTTTAATAAAATACAAAATATACCAAATATGGCATTAATGCAGACTTTGTAGTGTTGTATGCAAGCAAGTAAAAGATATACTCCCTAATTGCAACAAGCTTACAATTTAGTTGCAAATAAACATCTAAGAAAAAGGAGAATTCTAACTCAATGCATAGCAACTCTAACAATTACAATTTGCGTACTCAATCAAGATGAAGCAGTACCGCTGCTCTTATTTAATAATAGAATAGTTGACAAAGACTCCAAAGAGCAGAAGTACTGAATAATAAAAATGTAAATTTCCTTGAATCTGTGAGTCATTTGGAGGAGTTTAGGCTTAGATGAATTTTGACCTTTCAGTCTTGAAACAGAACCATGTTTTGTTTTGTTTTTTTCTTTACCTTCACCCTTCAAAAAGAAGAGAGGCTGTTTTCTGCCTCTTTCATTCATCCTATGACAGATAAAAGAGGAAGAAGCTGAATTTGAAGTCATAGCCTGTAGCAAAAAATAGTCTTGAGATATTTATTCCAAAAGAAATCTCTGACATCAGTACTGTTAAAGTTTTGATTTCTCAGAACTGAAATATCTGAAAGAAATTAAGAGTGTTTCACTGAAGCTAGAAAAAGAAGTGATAAATAATAAAGACCAAAACAAAAGTTTAGTGAGAAGTATATCAATTTTTATTTAGGTTTTTATTTAACTTAAGCACTTTTTCTATAAGAAAGTATACTTGACTGTTAAGGTGCCCTGGTTTAGTAAAATTTTAGTTTTAAAACATGGAGTCTGCTTATCTTTCACTCAAACAAACCATTACAATAGAATAAATAGCCTCTATCCTACTCCTGGGATTAGAACCAATGTACTTCTGTTAGTAGATAGGTGCCATAACTTAGTTGTACCAGAAGTCCTCCCTCCAAGTTACAAATTTTTCTGAGACAAAACCTCTTGAAAGTTGGAACTGAGTGACTCAAGAAAACTGAACTTCAGATTGCCAAATTTATTTTGATGTGGCTGTGCACAGGTAGATATGGGGTTGTGGGATGGCCCCCATTCCACTGCCTTAGTCTCATCTCATAAAGTTTCTCTCTTTCTTTCTCCCATAACCTCTAGTGTGAAAGTTTTCTCTGCATCACTTCTTTGGACCTTTTCTCCTCCTCTTTCTGACTCTAACCAAACTTTAATGATAAACAGTATCTTTTTCTCTACACTGTAAAAATTTCTACGAAATAAGTGCTTCAGAATTTGTTGTTAATATGGTAATGAAAGGAAAACATTAATTTTGAAAATTTCCTCTTAAGCCTGCCAGTGTGGCTATTATCTTGCTACATGATTGCATCTGGGGATAATAAATTTAACTTTTCTTTTTTTTTTTTAATTCCAAGTTGGAGTCTCACTCTGTCGCCCAGGCTGGAGTGCAGTGGCACGCTCTCAGCCACTGCAGCCTCGACCTGCTGGGTTCCGGTGATCCTTCTGCCTCAGCCTTCCAAGTAGCTGGAACTACAGGTGTGCGCTACCACGCCTGGCTAATTTTTGATTTATTGTAGAGATGAGGTCTCGCCAAGTTGCCCAAGCGGGTCTTGAACTCACGGGCTCAGGCAATTCAAAGTGCTAGGATTACAGGCTGAACCACCGAGCCTGGCATCATTTATTAGTCTTATACTGCAAGGGTAAAGTTCAACCTTAAAATCAGAATGAAGTTCAGTTTCATTCAAATATTTGCCTTTTACAATTCGTTTGCCTTTCACCCCTGTAAAAACAAAAATAATCTGTAGTTAGATGAAGGTAATGCATCAAGGAGAGGTTTATATAAGCATGCCTTTATTATGGCACCACTTTGATCTGCCCTGAAAGAGACCACATGAGGGATATGTAGTAGTCTCGTAGTGAGGCTGTGAGAGGAGGATATTTCTGCTCCATCCTTGCCACTCACCTCCTTGCACCCACCTAAGAAAGAGCAACTGCTACTCTGATATCAACCCCCGAGACACTGATTCTACTTCTTTCACCAGGGGTCAGAAGGCTTTAAGTTAAAAATGCATGTTCATTCAGAAACATTATCTTCATTCTTCTTTTAGAAAATATTTTATGTGGCAAGTTTAGAGGGTTTGCTGACAAATTCAGTCAATTTGCCACCTCCTCCATCTTTTCACCTAATAGGCATATGTAATGTTCAGATCCTCCCAAGATCTAGATTTGAATGGAACCTAGGGTTATGTGGGTAGTTTTAATCAAAGCCACAAAACCTTTGCCTGAAATATGCTTTTGTGGTCCTTGGTCACTGACTCCTCAGTTACTGAAGTGGTACTTTGTTTTCCATTTTGCTATGTTTCTTCTTATAAAGTTACCTTGGGAAACCTGTAGAAAGCAAGGAGAGGGAGGAATGATTGACAGATTTTAGGTATTTTTATGTTTTTGGAATAAAACTACAAAATAGCATCAAAAATTTGCTCTCAATTTGGAATTTGTTAGCATGATCTCAGCAGACTGCAGAGTGAATGCAGAGCAGCTAGTACTTGAGAAATTAGGGCAATACTGAGTTAGCAGGTCATGGGACATGCTTGGGGAAACCAAGGAAAGACATTTGTTTTGGCACCACTTTGATCTGCCCTGCATTTGCTGAGGATTTAGGGGCTAGGAACTCGTATATCGTTGTATGTTACTTTATGTAATAGTTGAAGCACATAATTAACTACTAAAAATTATTCATAGGTTGTGGTGATGTGCACGCTTGTAGTCCCAGCTACTCAGGAGACTGAGGTAGAAGGATTTCCTGACCCAGGAGGTCGAGGCTGTGGTGAGCCATGATTCTGTGATGATTTCACTGCACTCTAGCTTGGGTGACAGAGTGAGAACCCTGACTCTAAATAAATAAATAAACAAACAAATACATAAATTTTTTAAAAGATAAAAATTGGATACACAAATATATTAACCCAGAAATCCCAGTTTCAGGAATTTATTCTTCAAATACACTGTATAACTTGTTAAATATTTATGTACAAAATTGTCATTGCAGCCCTGCTTATAAAATTGTAAGCAACCCAGACGGTAATTATAAAGAACTGGTTAAAAGTGACATAACTGGTTAAAAACCAACAAAAGTATAAGATACAACATTATAACAAATAAATTGTGCAGATTAGGCTTAATGCTTTTCCTTGACACTTTTTTTTATGAAATGATATCCCTGGGTAGATACCCAGTAGTGGGATTGTTGGGTCGAATGACAATTCTATTTTTAGTTCTTTGAGAAATTGCCATACTGTTTTCCATAGTGGTTAAACTACTTTACAATCACATCAACAGTGTATGAGCATTTTCTTTTTGGTAATAGCCATTCTGATTGGTGTAAGATGATATCTCATTGTGGTTTCAATTTGCATTTCTCTGATGATTAGTGATTTAAGCATTTTTTTTTTCATGTTGTTGGCTATTTGTGTGTCTTCTTTTGAGAAGTGTCTGCTCATGTCCTTTGCCCACTTTTTAGTTTTGTGTGCGTGTGTTGAATTACTTAAGTGCCTTGTAAATTCTGGATATTAGTCCTTTGTCTGAGGCATAATTTCCAAATATTTTCTTCTGTTCCATAGGTTTTTTTTGTTCACTCTGTTGATTATTTCTTTTTCTGTGCAGTAACTTTTTAGTTTAATTAAGTCCCAACTGTCTATTTTTGTTTTTGCTGCATTTGCTTTTGGGGTCGTCGTCATAAATTCTTTGTGTAGGTCGATGTTCAGAAGAGTTTGTCCTTTCTTTAATTCCAGGATTTTTATAGTTTAATGTCTTACATTGACATCTTTAATTTATCTTGAGTTAATTTTTGTATACAATGAGAAGTGGTGGTTCAGTTTTGTTCTTCTACACATGGCTAGCCAATTTTCCCAACACCATTTATTGAACAGGGTGTTCTTTCCTCGTTTATTTTTGCCAGTTTGTTGAAGACCAATTGATTGTTGGTATGTGGTTTTATTTCTGTGTTCTCTATTCTGTTTCACTGAGCTAACTACTTTGTACCACTACCATGCTGTTTTGGTTACTGTAGTTTTATAGTATAATTTGCAGTCAGGCAATGTGATGCTTCTGCATTTGTTCTTTTTACTTAGGATTGTTTTAGCTATTCAGGCCCTTTTTCGTTCCATAAGAACTTTAGGATCTTTTTTTTTCTAATTCTGTGGAAGGTGATGTTGGTATTTTGTTGACATTGTGTTGAATCTATAGACTTCTTTGGGTGCTATGGTCATTTTAACGACAGTGATTCTTCTGATTTATGAATATGGGATGCTTTTCCATTTGTTTGTGCTGTCTACAATTTATTTCATTACTGTTTTGTAATTCTCCCTGCAAAAGTCTTTCACCTCCCAGGGTTAAATGTATTCCTAGGGGTGTGTGTGTGTGTGTGTGTGTGTGTGTGTGTGTGTGTGTGTGTGTGTGTCTATTGTTAATGAGATGATTGAGTTCTTGATATGGTTCTCAGCTTGAGTGTTATTTGTGTATAGTAATACTACCAATTTTTGTATGTTGATTTTGCACCCTGAAATTTTACTGAAGTTGTTAATCAGGTCTAGGAGCCTTTTGGAGAAATCTTTAGGGCTTAGTGTTTCTAGGTATACAATCATGTCATCAGGGAACAGAGTCATGGGTTTCTTCACTGCTGATTTGGATGTCGTTTATTTCTTTCTCTTGCCTGATTGCTCTGGCTGAGACTTCCAGTACAGTGGTGAATAGGAGTGGTAGGTATGTTTTTAAAAAATATTTTATCTCAATTTGTGGCTTGTCTTCTCATTATCTTGAATAGATAAACTTTGGAAAGGGGAAGAGCAGTGTTGTGGAAAGAGGTCTGTAAGGAAAATAGGCACCAGAAGAAGATGTAGGGGATCCTGCCTGCAACTTGTGGTGAGAAGCAGAAGGGAATTTAACTCCAAAAGGACATCAGCATGGCCCATGTCTGTGCCTGGACGCTGTGGCTTGAGAACCCAAGCCCAGGAGGTTACTTTCAAGAAGAGGTTTCCTTTTCTATGAATGTCTCCAGGACAGTAATGAAGCTGTGACTGCCTGCCACTCAGAAGGCTCATGTGCTCATATGGGCCATATCTTTATGGCGGTTGTCTGTGCTGGTCTTTGAGAAAGCTTGTTCTGTCATAGTCCTCTTGACACAAATTTGTTTGGTAGCAAGAATGACTGTGGTTCAACAACCATGCTTAAGATCATTTGCTCTTTGACCCATGTATTTTGTGTGTATATCTTCAAGCTTAACTTTCCCTTGGCTGGTGACTTAGAAAAAACTGATTACATTTTATGATTTTTTAGTATTTAAATTTTGATAATATTTTGATTTAATATTAATTGGATGACAACAAAAAGCCAAGCACCGTTCAAGATTTCAGGATATAGAGATGTCATCTCAAAATTATTTTTTAATGTTCATCTTTTAAAAATAGAACACTAACAGCCTAGAAACCTTTTCTCCCTCATTCTCAACAGATAATCATATGGTTGTTCATAAGAAGCTGAGCTGTGAAGACAGAATGATTTCCTTCTCTACTACTTTCTAAGTTCGCTAACTTCATTTCTTCTTTTGTTCCTCCTATTTAATAAAATATTCTTATTTTTAAAGAATAATCTTTCTATCTGTAATCATGAGCTCATCCTCTAGATCAGGTTTCAGTAAATGTTTTTCTATAAAGGACAGGTAGTAAATATTTTAGGCTTTGTGTTCTCCTCCTCCTCCTCTTCTTCATCCTCTGTCTTTACAACTCTTTTAAAATGAGCCTTAAACAAACAAGCCCTGGGCTGGATTTAGTCTGCAGCAACTTTTTTGACCCCTGACCTAGACCTTTGCCATTTTCATTTTCCCCTGTTCTCCCTCACTGTAATTTTATTTTTCTAGCACTGACTTTCTCCAGTTTTAATCCATCACCAAGTCATAATGAACCCATCACCTAAAGATTTTTCCTGTCTTTTCCTCCCTACCAGTTCTCACTAACAGTGTTCTCATAATCCTCCACTCTTGTCTAAAATAACTTCTTTGACTCTAAACTGGGTGGATCCAGACTTATCCCTCAGGACTCAATTGTGGGGCTACCTCCTCCAGGAAGCTTTTCTTCTTCTTCCAGGCTCCTGGCACCTCTTGTTGTGCTCTGTGGCTCTGCACCTCCACTGTGTTCCTGTTAGCATTCATGTGGGCATCAAGACTTTTTAAAAAAAATTATTTTTAATTTATTTTAGAGATGGGTTACAAATCAGGAGTGGGTACATAGGTGGTTTACATACAGGTAAACTTTGGGCCTCCCATTGGACCTCATTCACCTAGATTAAGATCAGGCACCCTTACTGATGTTGTGTGCCCTCCCTCCCTTCCTATCCTGGCAGTGTCCTTCTACTGCCAATCCCTTTCTTATAGTATTATGCTAGATATTCAGAGTCCACTAATGAGTGAGAACATGTGGTACTCAGTTCTTTGTTTCTGTGCTAGATCACTGAGTATGATAGACTCTAAATCCATCCAACTTACTGTGAAGGCCATAATTTTATCCTTCTTTATGGCTGCATAATATTCCATCATGTATATGTAACATATTTTTAAAACATACAGTCCACTTTTCTTTTTTTTAACTTTTAATTTTTTTTTATTTTAAAGATGTGAGGTACAATTCAGGGTGAGGTATATGAATATTCATTATGCAGGTACCCTTGTTGATGAGGTGTGCCCCCCTTCCTCAGGCAGATTCCCACTAGTGTCACTTCTACCTCCCCACACCCCCTCCCACAGTTTCCCACTACCACCAATCCTTTTCTTATAGTATTAGGATAGTTGTTCAAGGTCCGCTTATGAGTAAGAACATGTGATACTCAGGTCTTTGTGTCTGTGAAAGATCACTCAGAATTATAGACTCTAAGTTCATCCAGATTGCTGTAAAGTTCATGATTTTGTTCTTCTTTATGGCTGTATAATATTCCATTGTGTATATATACCACATTTTTAAAAAAATCCAGTCCTCTTTTGATGGGCAGCATGATTAGTTCCATGTTCTTGCTATTGTGAACAATACTGCGATAAACATACATGTGCAGGTATCTTTTTTAATAGAGTGATTTGAGTTCTTTTGGGTATATTCCCAGTAGGGGGATTGCGGGGTCATATGGAAGGTCAATTTTTAGAATGTTTAGGAATCATCACACTGTTTTCCACAGAGACTGTACTAGTTTACACTCCCACCAACAGTGTAGAAGTGTTCCCTTTTTGCAACATCCTCTTCAGCATCTGTTATTTTATTGAGTTACTGATGATGACCATCCTGTCCAGTCCACTTTTGATGGGGAGCATGGTTGGTTCAATGTTTTTGCTATTGTGAATACTGCTGCAATAAACATGCATAGGCAGGTTTCTTTTTTGTAGGATGATTTGAGCTCCTCCAGGTCTATTCCTAGAAAGGGGATTGCTGGGTGATATAGAAGACCAATTTCTAGTTCTTTTAGAAACTGCCACTGTTTTCCATAGAGATCAAACAAGTTTGCATTCCCACTAGCGGTATAGAAACATTCCCTTTTCTCTGCATCCTTTTCAATATTTGTTGCATTTTGTTTTATTAATGATGGCCATCCTTACTGGAGTTAGGTGGCATCTCAATGTAACTTTGATTTGCACTTCTCTGATGACTAGTGAGGCTGAACATGCTTTCATGTTTCTGTTGGCTGTTCGTATGTCTTCTTTTGAGAAGTGCCTATTTATGTCTTTTGCCCACTTTTTGATAGGACTGTTTGTTTTTTTCCTTTCAGCATGTTTGAATTCCTTGTAGATCCTGGATGTTAGGCCTTTGTCAGATATAGAGTTAGCAAATATTTTTCCCACTCTCTTGATGGTTTCTTTTGTTTGCAGAAGCTTTTCAGTTTGATACTGTCCCACTTGTCTATCTTATCTCTTATGGCATGGGCTTTTGTAGCCTTGATCAGGAATTGGTTGCCTCTTCCAATTTCTGTAAGAGTATCTCCTGAATTTTCTAAGATTCTTATAGCTTGAGAGTTTACGTTTAGGTCTTTGATCCATTTAGAGTTTATTTTTGTGTATGTTGATAGGTAGGGTCCTGTTTCAATCTTCTCCATTTGGTCATCCAGTTTTTCCAGTACCATTTACTGAACAGGTTCTCCTCTCCCCAGTGATTGTTGGTGGAGGCCTTGTTGAAGATGAATTGGTTTACAAATTGAGGTTTTGTTTCTGGAATCGCTATGGACCTTGTGTCTTTTCTCTCTAGACTGTGACCTATTTGAACTTTTTCTCCCTAGACTGTGAGCTATTTGATCAATTTGTTGAAAAATTGAGGTTTTGCTTCTGGAATTGCTATGGACCTTGTGTCTTTTCTCCCTGAACTGTGAGCTATTTGAACTTTTCTTTACTCATTATTGTATCTTTAGTGTTGTGGCTGACTCACAATAGAAGTGCTGTAAAAAGAATGGGAGAATATAAAGAGCATTCTTTTCATCTCTTTATATGTGCTACTCTTTCTGTTATTAAGATGAAATAATAAAGGGTAAAATAGTTATGATAGAAATGAGTGTCAAGCAAATTAATTGTCTCAAAAAACCTTGTTAAATTTCATGCAATGGTACCAGCCATGGTCTCTCATTCTAGGTGGAGTTCTACCCTTGGATGTCGGTGACCAGCACTGACCAAGGGTGGGTTAGGACCCGCACCGGAGAATCAGGAGACGGCGAGAAGACCACTCAGAGGCAGTTCTTCTGGGAACAGTCTGATCAGACT